>NW_013665700.1:971104-972683 GCF_000517525.1 Limulus polyphemus | reverse complement strand
ATATCCCTCGTGTAGCTTTGTGCGAAATTCAAAAACAAACAATAAAAACATTAACTATTTGCATACAAATGAAAATGTGGTTTAATTTCATAAAAAATAAAATATACAAAAAGTGATCGTGTCTTATTATGCCACTATGTTTGTGCTACAAACGGAAAGTATACGTGTGTATACCGTTCTGGATATATAAAGAGAACATCAATAAAAAAATTAAAATACGTTAGTGAGCCAAGTTGTTAATTGTTAAGTCAGGAAATCAAAGGACTGTAGCTGTCTCGCGTTCCGAACATTTCCAATAACTTTTAATGTTACTTTTATCAATATAACGTTCTATAACAAATACCTGACCAGGATGGTCAATCATACTAAAAAATTATCTACTGCATACTAAGACATTGTTGTGATGTTTTACGTCATGGAATTGTAACGTTAGGAAAAGCAGATTTTAAGTGGAAAAATATGTTACATACTGGTCAATATCACAAGTAATGTGCCAAAATGTTTCTATAGCTCATAGCCGATAATTATAGCAGCCATTCTATTACAGTCCTCTTATTTTCAAAGGAAAACAATCTTGTACTGGTGATAGTATGTATATATATATATATATATATGCATATATGTTAGGAAAGTCAATGAAATCAGATATGTGTGTGTATATATATAAAAGAGGACGTTTGTTTATTTTGTTCGCTATAGGAAACCAAACGGTTGAACTTACAAATTTTAAAATAACTTCATAATAACCAGTTTTTACAAGAAATTTAATGGTGCTATTTATTTTGTATTTGGTGTAGTATTTAATGACAAAACTGACAATTAATGATTATTGCGCCATTTTTTTGTAATACATTTTTTTGTAACAAACATAAGCACGTTTTGCACACAGAAAGCGTTATGGCGGGAGACACTCAGATCAGCTTGCTATCAATTCAGTATTTCCAAAAACAGTTTTCTTTAAATAGTGCTAAGTGGTTTCATAAGTGATTTAGTAACTTTGCGAATTGCAAATTATTGTTTAGTGATACAGGTGATTATGCCGCCCAAAAAACGCCCTTTCTATGGAAAGTTTTCTGCCGCTAAAAGAATGCAAGCACAAAGACTTCAAGCACAAGCTGCAAGACAGGCTGCTCAAATACAGGAAGAGACTTTGGAACAACGTAAAGTTAGACTTCGAGCTCAAGCTGAAAGACAGGCTACTCAAAGACAGCAAGAAACTGTTGAACAGCACAAAGCCAGAGTTCAGTAAGAATCATCAAGGCAAGCTGGATATAGACAACAAGAAACTTCTGAATAACGTCAAACCAGACTTAAAGCACAAAAATTAAGACAAATAACTTACAGAGAGCAACATGATGTACGACTTCAGGCTCAAAGAACAAGTCAAGCTCAAACACGGTCTAGTTTCAAATAAAACTTTGTTTGATTAAATGCTTTTTTATTTCTCGCATCACAACTTTTGTCTACTTACTGAACAATTTGCTGAAAAAAATACTGATCTATACATTTCAAATCTAAATTTTCACCGTGCAATGTTAGGAAAGTCAATGAAAGTAGATGTGTATATATATATATATAT
>NW_013665700.1:969385-970220 GCF_000517525.1 Limulus polyphemus | reverse complement strand
AGACAACAAGAAACTTACTGAACAACGACAAACCAGACTTAAAGCACAAAAATTAAGACAAATAACTTACAGAGAGCAACATGATGTACGACTTCAGGCTCAAAGAACAAGTCAAGCTCAAACACGGTCTAGTTTCAAATAAAACTTTGTTTGATTAAATGCTTTTTTATTTCTCGCATCACAACTTTTGTCTACTTACTGAATAATTTGCTGAAAAAAATACTAATCTATACATTTCAAATCTAAATTTTCACCGTGCAATGTTAGGAAAGTCAATGAAAGTAGATATGTATATATATATATCTAAGGAAAGCCACTGAAAGTGAAATATATATATATATACATATTCTAGAAAAGGTACCCGGCCACGAGCGATATTTATTGCGTTGGATTCGTTGGAATAGTTAGACAAGCGTGCGTGTTTGTCGTTCACCATGCACGTTTGCTGAACACGGCCGACCATAGTTGTGGCACTAGAAAGGTAGCAAGGGAGAAAGTTTAAATGTTGGTGGGTAACACACGAAATGTTTGTCCGAAGTTGTCCAGCGTGGCTAAATGTATCAAAAACACAAATGGGAAAATCACAAAAAATACACAAAATTACGTACTAACCACAGCATACAGAGTTCCAATGTTAACGAACACATCATTTCTACACAATTACCCAAATATCCCGTTTTTGTCTTATAGACTCTGAACAAACACACGTGAGTATTTTATGAAAAATCTGGGTACAAATGTACCGCTAAGTAACCTAGACAGCTACATCATATATGACGAACTTAGTCCTAAACATCTTTCTTTAATCATTAAAAAGTATCTACCCCCCCCCCCC
>NW_013665700.1:968463-969223 GCF_000517525.1 Limulus polyphemus | reverse complement strand
GTGACACAGAAACCGGGTTTTGATACCCGTGGTAGGCAGAGCACAGATTGTTCAATGTGTAGCTATGTGCTTAAACTATAAACAAACAAACAAATTATCTGGTCTTCAGATACAAAATTGGTTTTATTTTAAAAGGTTTATATATATTTAAATAAAAGCACTTGTACATTTCCATGTGTACAAGTGGAACTGTACTGTGCGTACAAAATTTTATGTGTACTCACACAAAGAGAAGCGTAGTGTGCAGCTACAAGTTTATAGTACCCAATTAAAGAACAAGGCTGAAAAAGTACGTTAATGTAAAACATCTGGGGACAGTTCCCATTAACATTAAACATCACGAGTAAGCAAAAATAAGGGTGTATGTTACCTGAACATCAGTGCTAAGAGAAAAGAAGGGAATGGTAAAGAAAGAGGTCCATAGTGTACCTAACCCTCCTATAGGTTTCATTGCTATAAATCATTCATCCAGCTCCAACAACGGTTCGTCCGAAGTACTCATGCTGCATGAGATACATTAAACGTCACTATCGTTTGGTGCCGTCTTCGCGTAGTAAAAACTGAAATGTGTGCCAATTTAGAACTGTATTTTCCGATTGCTTATCCACCTAAACCCGACCTTTCAGGGTCAACAATATGTAATTATTTAATCACTGTGTGGACTACACAACAAGAATAATAATTTTAACATCTAAAGAAAAACTCGCTTAACACAACTATACAGCTTTTTCTTACCTAGGAGCCCACCCAGTGGCACAGC
>NW_013665700.1:959573-968217 GCF_000517525.1 Limulus polyphemus | reverse complement strand
AAAAAAAAAAAAAAAGGTAAAACATAAGACATTAAAATAGAAATAGATTACAAACTACAATGTGAGTGAAGGTCACCTGTAGACCAAGCATGATCCAGTGGTTAATGTGCCAGTTTGTGGAACTGAGGTTCCATGGTTCGCGTCCTGTTATTGTAAAAAAATAGACAAATAAATGTCGCAATTTTGAGCCATGAATGTATTATACGAGTGACGACAAAATCCCATTATTAGTATTGTTTGTTTGTTTGTTTCGCGCAAAGCTACACAAGGGCTAGCTGTGCTAGCCGTCCCTAATTTAGCAGTGTAAGACTAGAGGGAAGGCAAGCTAGTCATCACCACCCACCGCCAACTCTTGGGCTACTCTTTTACCATCGAATAGTGGGATTGACCGTCACATTATAACGTCCCCCGGCTAAACGAGCGAGCATGTTTGGTGTGACGGGGATTAGAACCCGCGACCCGCAGATTGCTAGTCGAGCACCCTAGCCACCTGGCCATGCCGGGCCCCCATTATCAGTAGCCTAACAGTTGGCAGCGGATGGTGTTGACTAGCTGCCTTTGCTCTAGTCTATCACTGGTAGCTTTGCGCAAAATCCAACAAAACAAACAAACAGATAATCTGTTAACTGGTAAAAAATAAAAAGTATCTATTGAAATAGGACGTATACGGTTGAAATGATATGTTATTTTTCTAGTTTTACCTGTATTCACAAATCTCGCATAATAAATAAAATTTGAGACTAAGATTAACCACGTGTAGGCTGTTTCTCGTTTAAACTTGCTTTTTCATATTGTTATCTGAATGTTTGTGGAAACATGTATTATTACTGCAGCTGTTTGTTATTTATTATACGTGTTTGTGACTACTGGTAGAAATGTTAATATTTACTGCTGTTTCTTGTTTAATGCTGATCTTTTATACTGATACGTTAGAGCTTGTAAAAATGTCGTTAATATCTACGGTTCTTTATTTTGTGACATCGGTCTTTGACACTGGTAAGTGACTGCTTGTAGAAATGTCGTTGATATTTGCAGGTGTTTTTTTTTAATGTTCATATTTGATACTGGAATGTGACTGGATGTGTTTCTAGAAATGTCGTTAACATCCGCAGGTATTTCTCGTTTAATGTTGACCATTGACAACGGTATGTGACTGCTTGTAGAAATATCGTTACTATACGCAGTTGTTTCTTGTTCAATGTTGATCTTTGACACTGACATGTGAGTGTTTGTATAAACGTCGTTAATATCTGCAGCTGTTTTTATTTAATATTGATCTTTCACTCTGGTTCTTAATGAAGCAAAGCAGGAAATACAGAAAGTAAAATAAAACGCGTTATTACACCTGGACATTGGAAGTGATAAGTAAAAAACGATCGCTTTAGTTGTTCCAGGTCTCACAATAGCTATATATACCTATATGAACAATATGATAATGCTTAAGATGTTGAGGTCAACAATTGACTACTATCACGCCCTACGTTTACTCTGATAAATATGCTGTTAAAGTGAGCATTCAGTTGTACGGATGAACTTAAAAAGTTATCTTTTGAACATTTTTCATATATTTTTAATTAATAAAATATTATATTTGAGAAGAGGTTTTTAAATGTTACGAAGGTTACAAAATACTATAGTATCTATATGCATTTTTATATGCTAATTGATGTGTCATCCGTGTATAATACGGTTTATTTTTTTGTAATCCAATAATTACACGGTCATTTTGAACTTCTGAAAACAATACATTTTGTAAATAGTTTCAAGTCTTGACTCAACTTCATACAAGTTAAATTGATATAATAATATTGTATGATCATCTTTCAGGTTGACTGCTTTACGACATTCAATGTTTTTCAAAGCATATGTATGTTAGGTGTATTGATACACTTGAGTTAAGTGTATTGATACATTTGAGTTCGCTGGGCAACAACAATTTATTGTATACTATGTTATTATTATGTCTATTTGCCCCTTCTAAGAAAAAAACAACAACAACTGACAATATCTTGATCACATATGTAAACGTATCTGTTTGTTATTTCTTGTATATGATTAACATTAGAAGACCAATATGTTTCCAGTGGTAGCTACTAGAAGCTCTTATCGAACGGTTTTTCATACTTTACAAATATACATTCATCAGGCTTCAGATCAAACTGACTTCAATATTTTATTCAAAAACTGACATGGCTGCCAACAGACAAACGACTCGATTTCTTATATAACTGACATATCAAACACTTTCAGGAACATTCGAGAATAATTATGGCTTGCTCTATTTTCCCCAAAGTGTACATACAGCAGTTTATTTAAACATCCTTAGAGGCAGAGTACGACTTTGCTTTGTAGTTTTTATTCAATTAATTTGAGCTTAGATTCCAAGAATTCAAAGAATTGCACCTTCTAATGGTATTCGAGCTTAGATTCCAAGAATTCAAAGAATTGCACCTTGTAATGATATTTTATTTAGCCTAACATTTCTTTTAATTACTTAGATTAAAAATATAAAGACATTCTACTATGTTATTAAATATTAAACATTTTTTACTAATTACTTCAAATATAAGTAGATTATGTATATATATAAAACATTATGTTACAATTTTAAACAAATAAAATAACGCAACGTGAATAGTTATTTAATTTTATTATCAAATGAAACGCTTATTTCTGTGAAGTTGCTCATTTTGAAGAAGATTCTTGGTACATTTTTTTTTTATTTTGTACGTTCATGGAAAGTTAACATTTCACAAGCAGTTAGTGTTAGCTTCATCAATTAAAAGAAAGACGAATGTATACATATGCTGTAGTTGTAAACAAGCATTATCAAAAACTGTTAATAGTAATTGCATCGAAATAATTAAAATATATCGTTTACTGTATAACATACTTATAATACATTAAGAGTTCTTAGCTGAATGAAACAGAAAAGTTGCCTGACATGGCCTGGAGGTTAGGGCGCTCGAATCGCAATCTTAGGGTCGCTTGTTCGAATCCCCGTCACCGAACAGGTTTGCTCTTCCAGCCGAGGGAGCGTTAAAAAGTGAAGGTCTATCCCACTATTCGTCGGTAAAAGAGTAGCACAAGAGTTTGCGGTGGGTGGTGCCTTCCTTTTAGTCTTGCACTGCTAAATTAAGGACGGGGCAAGCGCAGATAGCCGTCGTGTTAGTTTGGGCGGAATTCAAACAAACCTGTCCACCGGTGGGACAGCGATAACTCTTCAGATTTACAACGCCGAATTAAGGGGTTAGATTCCCCTTGGTGGATACAGCTGATAGCCCGATGTGGTTTTGCTATAACACACACACACACGCACACAACATAAACCAAACCGAAACAGAAAAAAAAAAATCTGACGATTATCGATACTAACCATAGTTTTACCACTTAAGTTTTGCTGTCGAGGCTCTTTTCTTCTGTTGGTAATACCAGGAAAATCCATTATGACCCTAACCTATTCTCATAGGCTAAACTCAGAGTTTAGTTTCGATTTATTCAACGTTTTCTCTGCCTTGGATTCTCTTTTGAGCTATTAAAATTCTATAACTACTTCTTAGTAAAATACACTAACTCATTAAGTTGTAAAATGTTTAATTTCAGCCTAATGTAACTTGAATATTGCGTTTAATACTTTCCTTTCTTGGCTTCTCGGCGAGGTATATCTCGCCGATAATGAGAAAATACAATTGAACAAAGTCGTACATGTTCGATGACGAGGAACCCACTTTGAGACTAATAGTACCTGATGATGACAAAACCTTGTCGAAACGTTATGTTAAACTTATATTAAATTTTTTCTTCGTTACCCATTCAAGCCGTCTCCAACCATTATTAAAAGTCGTACATGGTTTAAGCCTCTCCCAATCGCCTGGGTATTTTAATAGATATTGCCTGCTAGTCATTAGATTATAATACTAATAAAGAGACAATTTCGGAAGGGGAAAGATCAAAGCGTACACAATTAAAGATAAGCTATAACATGTCCCCCAATAAAGGACGAAGTCCGTGTTTTGCATTCTAGTCAACAAATGATATTACTAAACAAAGGGACAATAACATTAAGAAACCATAAAACTCGAGCGCTTTTGAAAAGCAGGCCTATTTTCAATATGGCAAAAATGCGAAAAGAGATTTATTTACAAGAAAAAGGTTCACATTATGGCAAAACAATAACCTCAAACTATATATATATGAAGCAACTGTCTTTGAATAAAAATGTTTGAACATGTTTTAAATGGCCAAGGTTTCTGGTGTTAAGCCTTCTTTAGGCTTAACATAAGCTTAAAATCTTAAAATAACCTTAAGCTTAAAATTAGTACTACCTAGGAGAGTAAAACAAATAGATATAACATAGTAGCGAATATGAAGAAACTAAAAGTAATTAATGGAATATAATTTGGCGAAAAATTACAAAACTGCCAATTAATATTTAATACATTTCATAACAGAAAAAAAATATATATATATTTATGCTCGTTGAAACAAAATCTTATATCTTAAGAAGCAACTGTTTCAAGTTCAGAAATTAATTATCGCTCCATGACGTCACTGGCGCATGTCGTAAAAGAATAAGGTGGGAATCATTAGATGTGTGATCAACCTGGTTGTAATGCTGACCAACAGGTTTGGTGCAGTTTGTTCGTGAAACCTTTCAGCAACTTTGGCAACTTTACGACCTGTCTTTCCGACACATAATTTCTCATATTTGTTGCAAAGAATGTAAAGTATAATGCGCTGGATCGTGCAAGTGAACGGTTGACGGATGGTGAGGTTGGACTTTGTATCTGATATGATTGTTCGCAATAAACGTGAGAACAAGTTACAGTTCTCAGTCTCTCACGAGCTGTACATCCTTGAGTGTTGCTCTAATTGTTTACATTCTTTGTGAAGTGAGCTTGAACACGCTGATCTTTGATTGTCTGACCCTCGGTTATGCCACATGTTTCACGTTATCATTAATGTACAAAAATATTCCAATCATTCCACAGAGGTGTGACTGAGAAATAGGACATATTTTTAATTGAATGAACCTTATCTTAAATACGACTAAGTCTCTTCATAGATAGTTTGAAGTTCTCAAGAAGAATTCTACTGTGTGAGCGAAATGAATTGACTGCTAACAGGTAAAAATACTCAGATGACCTATTCGGTAATCATTATAATTTGTTTGTTTTTAGATAAAGAATTTTCCTTTGGGCTAGAAAAAATTTCTATAAATTAGCCACCAGGTTTCTTTCGGTAGTTAAGATTTGTTTGTTTATAAGTAAGCACAAAGCTACACAATGGGTTATGTACGCTCTGCCCACCACGGGTATCGAAACCCGGATTCTAGCGTTGTAAGTCCGCAGACATACCGCTGTGCCACTGAGGAGCGGTAGTTAAAAACGTTAACTTTCTCTAAATAAAGTACCACCAATAGAAGGAAAATATAACTTCTTTACAACTACGTCCCTCACAGCTAGTTGGATAGTATCAAACATTTATACAGCTCAAAAAAACTCTCTATTCTATCAGGTTGAGGAAGATATTTGAAGAGAAAAGACGCAATCAGGGAATTAAAACGCTGTGTTGAAAAAATCGCTTTTGAAGATTTCTGTTAAGTAATAGTGTATGGTTGTTCAAATTAAACTTCTGTACGTGAAATAAGTGGTATGTCTTAATGATATTTATTACTTACCAAAAAAAAGAGAAAACCTTACGATGATGATGATTATCATCAATTCTTTAAGTCTTAGCAGGTGTCAATACGTTTGTGGAACTAATATTGTTAAAAAATAGTTATTTTGTTTTGAGTTTAATCAAAGCTTCAAGGCCACGTTTCCAATTTGGTAAACCTGTCCAGATTGTGAAACCGAGGATCATAGTTCGCAACCTGTTGCCGTAAAAATACGCTCAGAGCTTTATAAAAATGGATGCACTATAAAAGTGTCAGATAAATCCCACTATTTGATCAGTCAGGAGTAAATCAAGGCTTGGCGATAGGTTCTGCTGATTAGTTGCCTTCACCTATTCTATAAGCTCAAAATTAGGGACGGTTCTGTAGTTTTGTCGAAATTACGAAACAAGCAAACACAAAGCAGTCTTTATCCTGCGAAGTATCTTATTAAAATACTTAAATTTATTTTTGAATGAAAGCCTATCACATTGTCTAACTCCGTGAACTGATTGTGAAACGAGTTATTTATGACGAATTCAGATATTGTTAAATCACTGTTTCCCAAGCCTGTTATTAAATTCGAAGTAAGTTAATTTATATTGAATTAAGTATATAACAACAAAAAATCAAAATAAGCATACAGAAAATTAATTTCAGCTTGTATTTACAAAAATTGCATCTTAAGATATACATTTTCCTATTGCCTCTGCCGAAGATAAAAGACAATAACCGATTTATCTGGCGCCAAACTATCTGGTATACAGACGAAATACGCAGTATACAATCTTACTATCAAATAAAACTCATGATCTGGCAGATAATAATTTTGTTGTGATTGTGTAATATAATCTGACTAAATCCTGAAAATAAAGATGGGTTTTCTAGTAGATTGTTTTTGAAAGTATTTTATTTCTACTAGACTTTATTACTGCCTAAAACATCCATTTTCACAACATTCAATTACGTTATTATTTTCTCATCCTTAAACATGTATATATACATGTATATATTGTTCGTTTTAGATTTCACGAATATAAGAGTATTTGTTTCGCACTGTACTCCTACAACTAACCCCTTAAGTTTTACCCTGAAGAATTTCATCTAAAGAAATATAGTAAAAATTAACACAAGTTTATAGTAAAATTACGTGTTATAAGTAAGATTTGCACGCGCTCATGCAGAGGTGTATCAACGAGAAGCGAGCTGTGGCGATACAACATCATTTTTCTCACCCATATATTCGTACAGTGAAATTGCTAAATCACTTATAGACAAAAAACAAACAATATTTCGAAGAATGGCGTCTTCAGTGTTTTGTGTGGAAAAGAGAAAATTTGCAGAACATAGTATTTAAAGCAGCAATACGTGGGCTCCGAAATTACACCCCAAGCTAATTGAAGCAAGCCCCTTATCTAAAAAAAAAAATAAAGGCGAAAGCTATGGCTACGAAACTTTCACCCCCAAAAGGAAAAATTGTGATGAAGGTGGATTTACAGTTGACGAGAGCTAACAATCGAAACGTTCGCAGGTTTCCAGCTGCAACATGAAACCAATGGTTGTTCACGAGAAAGATGGTTGAAAATACTTGAATCACATCCCCAGCTAGTTCCACATTCGGCTTCAATACTGTCCTTTAGCTTATTGTTTGTCTTGGAAGCCTATGCCAACGTAAAGTGAAAGGTTTTATAGAAAGTTTGTCAAGATGTATGGCCTGAGTTGTGGTATCGGGCAGTAGTGCATAATCATAACCATCAGATTGAGCATGATCAATAATAGTAGTTAATAGTTCTAAATGCAACAATAAACCTCGAATCCCGTTTTGTTTTTAAATTGTTGTTAATCCTCACTAATTGGTTTTTATGGCTACAGATCCTTATAATTTATTTGTGTATAGATTTATATATACTCAGCATACAATGTATCACACCTGATCAGGGGAATCTCGTTCCACCTAGAGATCATACATTTTAAACGGTTAAAATTTCGTATTATTTATAGTATAAAAGGGTTATCCAAGCAATCGTCGAAAGTTGATAATTTTTAATATTAAGATATTATATAAAAACTAATGCTTATGGCAATGATTATATGTTATATAAAGATGGATGTATTT
Source organism: Limulus polyphemus (assembly GCF_000517525.1). Lineage (NCBI taxonomy): Eukaryota > Metazoa > Arthropoda > Merostomata > Xiphosura > Limulidae > Limulus > Limulus polyphemus. Next base: position 960,445 of record NW_013665700.1, on the reverse strand, counting down.
CTCCAACTCAGGACGAAATTTCCTTGTAAATAAAAAGTAAATATTTCGCACTGTTAACAGATAAACTGTAGATTATGACATCCCACAGCCGCAACACCTCGAAACGTTCTGAATTATGTGGTAATGTCTTAATTATTTAAAAATGCAAAAATAAGTATTACTTACTTTACTTATAATAAGACTTTTGTCGTTTTATATATTCTAGAACAGATGGATTCATATGACATTATCTATTTGTTTGCTTTGAAGTTACTGAAACTATATACCATGGTCAATAACAATTATAGTCTTACTCGTTTTAGATATGCTTATTTCTCTGTTTATGCTCCTATCTGTTATTTTTTTATTTGTTGTACTTCGTACCAAGTTCTGTTTTGAGCACTCCATAAACGGTGAAAATGCCTTATATCTTTAGAATGACTAAAAATGGAATTGTTTAAAATAGAGAAATAAAATATTTTGGCCCATAACACTTAAACAAAGGTAAACAGGTTAACAAATATATATATATATATTTATCCTAAAGAATAGTGAAAAGTTTATAATATGGTACAGATGAATTTCATAAGAATAGCCTATTCCAGAATACGTAGATAAATGCTTTAATTCTTTATTTAATATAAGAACTTTCGTCCAAAGAGGACTCTTCAGAAGAAAATAGCAGTTCTAAATAACAGGATAAGTCTAAATAATAAAATAGTTCTATATAATACTAGTTCTAAATAACAATATAGTCTTATATAAGTATTTCTAAATCACAATATATTTTATATATAACAATATATTTCTATATAATAACGGTTCTAAATAACAATATATTTTTATATAGAACAATATATTTTATATATAACAATATATTTCTATATAATAAC
>NW_013665700.1:940314-958573 GCF_000517525.1 Limulus polyphemus | reverse complement strand
GTTCTAAATAACAATATATTTTTATATAGAACAATATATTTTATATATAACAATATATTTCTATATAATAACGGTTCTAAATAACAATATATTTTTATATAGAACAATATATTTTATATATAACAATATATTTCTATATAATAATAATAATTCTAAACGTAAACTTTACTGATAAAAATATTAAATTCATATATGTTAATAACCCTTTTAATTATTAATTTGTATCATTTACTTGTTTTTTATATTTGTTTCTCCATCTGCGACATTATATTTAAGACTGTTGTTAATGCCAAAACAAAATCGCTTACATTCATGAAATAAAAATATAAAGTATTTAATATTTATTTAGTTATTCTGAAACAGTTATTCTTATTGGTTTATTGCATAATTTTATTTAATTATTCCTTTTTTAATCACCACAAATATACAAAAACAAACTTAATAGTGACAATTTCCTTTCAAAACCACGTATTTAATTCTAGAAACATTACAAAACTATAATTATAAACATTTATGTATTAGGTAATTTAAATTGTTTGTTTTATTTCTTATTGTTAAACGCATTATTTATTGATATATATGTACTGAAACTATTACAAAACATTCTAAAACATATCTTTGAACTGTGATATTTGTAATTAAGGAGGTAGAGAAGGAAGTCTAACAGGAGGATTGTGCAGGATTGTAAATTTAGTGAGCAAGAAAATACCAAATGGTGTAAATGACAAAACGAATGAAATGGCAATAGCCTACTTGACAAATGATACAAAGTATTTATTACGCACTAGGTTAAATACATGTTGATGATAATATTTGAAGAAATTAATAATTTAAATCTTTACTGGCTGATCTCAAGATAAGAATGGAACTTAGATAAAAACAGCACCACTAATAAAACTGTAGATTTGTAATTTAACAAATTATGTTCAGAAAATCTTACAATTATGCTATCTCTCTACCCGCTTGTTACAATTACACGAGATACACCATTGAGGACTGTATATTTGGTATTTGATATAGTGTTAAACTGAGATCAGCTTAAAATCTACAGCCTAGTTCAGCTTTTCACATGTCTTGTTTCCATGACACAAAAAGTACGTGAAAGCTGAATATTTTGTGAATATCATCTTTATTAATTATAAAAGAGTACTATAGAACTATTTTCTACATTATAATTGTGATACAAGTTTTATAACAAAACTCTTTAGCAAAAAGTTCAACACGATTATCTATTTCGGTTTGTATAAGTTAATGTCCAAATTCGGGTTGATCTTTTCTGTATTAAGTTTTTAATTATATGAAACTGATATAAAAGCTTCGTACGATCATCCAATAAGATGTACAAGTAAAATGAAGCTAAAAAGTGGAAGCCTTCCTAACTTATCTGCAGTAGTTTGAAATGATTCACAAAGCATGTTACAGTAATTAATCTTTGCAAGTTTGATGTTTGCATTATCAAGATTCTGTGTTCTAGCTTTAGCGTGTTTGGAGTAAACTTTAAAATTAGATGTAAAAAAGTTTTCCCGTTTGCCAGAACAGACAAGCAAATCTTATAAAGTCTGCTTATTTACAAACGTTATATGTGGATATACAAGTCTCAAACTGTTTTAGTTGTTGTTAAGCTCAAACTCACACAATGGGTTATCTGTGCTATGTTCACCACGGGTATCGAAACTCAAATTTTAACGTCTTAAGCCAGTAGGCTTACCGTTGAGCCATTGACATTCTTTACTTCATTGGCCTTGAATTAGAATACCTGCCCAATATAACAACCAACATGTAGGACTTTTATTTCTATTTGTGAACAACAAACACGTTTTTAACAGGTATTTGATTATGATTGCCTCTCGGTGGCTCTAATGTAAACTTGAGAACTTATAATGCTACAATACGGGGCTCGATTCCTGGGATGAGAGGAGCGTATAGGTAGCTCGTTATGTGGATCTGCAATTAATCAAAATAAACTGATAATGTAGGACTTTTATTTCTATTTGTGAACAACAAACACGTTTTTAACAGGTATTTAATTATGATTGCCTCTCGGTGGCTCTAATGTAAACTTGAGAACTTATAATGCTACAATACGGGGCTCGATTCCTGGGATGAGGGGAGCGTATAGGTAGCTCGTTATGTGGATTTGCAATTAACCAAAATGAACTGATAATTATTTGTATGTGAGTGTGGAGAGATAAAAATTTGGTTAATAGAACGTATAAAATTTCAGTAAGATTTATAGTTTCTGTTAAATTGCGGCCAAGTTGACTTCTTAAAAGATTTTTATAACTGGAATAATTTGGTCTTTTCATGAATTTAAAATTTTTATTGCGCTCAGTTTGCAAAGTTATTCTTTATTTTTCAATAAAATTAATTCACCTTGAATGATAAGATATGTTTCATTACAATCAATAAGACGATAAGATAGATAACGTTTTAACTTTTATTTAACAGAAAATGTAAAAATGTTTTACAGCAAAAGACCAATTAAGTACCCCAATAATACGAAGAAATGGTAGTAGATCACTAGATTAAAATAAAAATGAGTTATTTACTTCTTGTTAAAATGAACTTTTCATTATTTCTTATCGGAATTAATAGGAATTATTCGTTTTAAACATAGAAGTTATGGTAATATCAGAAACCTAATATTTGAAACAAGATATATATAATTTAATTTAATAGACAAATAAACAAATATAGAAAGCACTTCGTTATAGAAAGAGAATAATATACTTATGACTCTTTAAATACAATAAATGTTATTACAACTTAATGTTACCATTTTGGATTTTTATTTTTATCTAGTCAAAATGGGTTCAAAAGTAACTTTGCGATAATACCTAAAACAAGCAAGTTTGTGCATGTGTAATTATTGAGTTTAGTTCAATAATGATTACATTTTTCAGTTCCACATATTTCATACATTTGCATTCCATCTACACAAAATGTATTTCTTCTTATAACCATCGTTTATACAAAATTGTAAAGGCTTAAAAATAATTTTGTCATGATCAATTTAACGATGCTGACTGCCATATCGAAAAATGAGTTTTAACTTTACAAAATATACTGTAAATAAAGTAAATATAATATAATATAAATGGATAAAATATTTGAGTTTGATTACATTCCTTAAAATGAAAAGTAAAAATTCGAAATAAGAAGGATGTTTTAAAATTGACTTGAAATTTTCTGCACTCTGTTCATACTACTCGAACATCAACTATCAAGTCTAGTTTTTAACAAGGATGAGTATCTAGATAAATATATATTTTTTAATTACGTTCATATATATATATGTTTACATGTTTGTATATGCAAGCGTAATTACTCAATAAAAATTATTTCTTTAAATTAATAATTGCTAGCATTTTCTACCGGTAATAAACATACGTGTTTGGTAATATATATATATACACATTACTTTTTAGAACGGTTGCGTACAAGGAAAGCCACATGGAAAATATTCATTGAAATTACTATAAGCTAAAAAACGAACATTTTCATGTTCGAAACGAACTGCAATTTTGATAGGCCTGAAGTAATTTAGAGATCAGAGACCATATAGAATTACCTTTGTTTTGGTTGTTTGTTTATTGTTTTTGTTTACCGTAAAACTACACAATTTACTATCTGCTCTCTGAACACCGTAATTTAGGGTTATATGTCCATTAATTTACCGCTGACCCGACGGGAAACATTAGAATACCTTGTGTTTGTTTGTAATTAAGCACAAAGCTACACAATGAGTTATCTGTACTCTGCCCACCACGGGCATCGAAATCCGGATTTTAGGGTTGTAAGCCCGCAGACATACCGCTGTGCCACTGGGGGCAGAATACCTTGTGAATATGGTGAAAATGATTATGAGCGTAATAATGGATAACAGAGAAAAAAAATGATAATTAATTGTAATAATACTTTATAAAACGTAACATGTTAGAACAGACTAAAATCTCAGAAGTAGTCAAAATTATTTGTTTGAAGAACATTCTTCAAAAAAAAAGAAAACCACCTTTATTCATGACAGTTTGTTTTTTTTTGCGTGTTGGAAGGAAATAACGATGAAATTTTTATATATGTAACATATTTTCTTTCTTACTAGAGACATAAACTCAGTCAAATCACGAAAACCCAAAACTAACTGAGGCCTAACAAAAAAATATTTGTTCCGTGTGGTTTTATTTTATGAGCATTATCGTCGCTTATTTACGCTATCTCAGTCTAATACACTACTAAAAGCACGTCAAAAACAGCCAAACGTTTGTGTTAGTTTTGTTTTAACAGTTATCAGAATATTTGATGAACATAAATGTGATATTATCAACATACCTGTAAACATATACATGAGAAATAGGTAATATCCATAAGTTGTATAAAATGTAATCCAACAGAATTTTTCGATGTAAAATGTATCCGTTACCAATAGCATATTAACATGTGTCACAGAGACAAAAATATTGATTGTTTTTTTAATTTATGCACAAAGCTACACACTCTGCCCACCACGGGTATCGAAACCTGATTTCTAGCGTTGTAAGTCCGCAGACCTGCCGCTGTGCCACTGTTTGTTTGGTTTTGAAAAAAATGTTGAACGGGACGAAAGAGTGGAAGATAGAAACTATATGACTCCAAAACACTAACAATAAAGGGGAAAGAATCCTTTTCAAATCATCAGTTGTATTCCCCTACTACGGACATTTTTCTTTGCAAGATGTCTAGCTTTAGACTAACTTCATGGCTGGTATTTCGGTTAACCTCTCGCATTTCAGTGCTTTTCATGGACGTCAAACCATATACTTTGATATTAGTACTAAAATATTTCAGAGCGAGATGTCCTGTGTAGTCTGCATACGCACTGCTATTTAAATATATGAATAGCAAACTACATTCTCATGTTTGGTGAGTATTTACATCAAACTTGGATATTACGAAATGAGATAAAGGAACTACATCATATGCTTAAAATTTGAAAATACAGCATGAAGGTGATACAAAAAATAAACGTGTCAAATGTTTGTGTTCTAATTGAAAAACATATTTGTTGCTTTATATTTCCTAAACATTTTAGATGTATGCTTCATAATTTCAGAGGGCTGAAGAAAAATCCAAATTGTTGCTTTATATTTCCTAAATAATTTAGATGTATGCTTCATAATTTCAGAGGGCTGAAGAAAAATCCAAGGGTATTTATCAACCTCATCTTAAAGATTATATGAATCCTTTCACATCAGAAAACTCTGTTACATCATGTTTACTTATTAATATACTAAAATACCATTCTCACAAATTTTGTTTGCAATTAAGTACAAACTACACATGGGCTATTTGTGTTCTGCTTACCATGGGTATCGAAACCCGGTTTCGAGCGTTTTAAGACTGCAGACATATCGCTGTGCCATTGGAGAGCATTCTCACAAATACAATCATTTTTATTATTTATTGATGTGTTTTAACGAAATTGCAATGTGAATACGATACATACAGCATTGTTTGCGAAGAAAAATGTAACTCCTTATTAATTCATTTTGGTTTACTGACACACAACTTGAGTCTTAGTGCTAAAGGAAAAACACTTACCTGTATCCCGAATAGTAACCTAACATTGAACAACGTTTAAAATTAGGCGGACGCATCCGGTACCTCAGACTCACAACCGCGATTCCGACTTTTAGCTACAGCCGAGTTTTTCAGCATCCACCACCATGTGAGCCCAAGCGTGAAGAAATGGCCGTTGGTAAAGAAACAGTGCCAATTTTCAATGCTTCACTTCTACAAGAGGAGCGTGAGTAAATACGCCAGACTATAAAACAACCTTACTATTATCTTTACGTACCGTTACAACTGCTAAGCCAAACTACAAACCTGAACCTAGTGTGGCCTGAGGATAGTTGTTTTTAATGGATGTGTGGTTTACAGCTAAACCCTCTAGTTTAATATACTTACCAAACCGGCTAACAAAACATACACGAAACTATTTCTCATAACAAATATATATATATATATAGAATGAACATTAGAGGAGCAATGTAAGCGTTTTCATACAAGTCTGAGAAAAAACGTAATGGCTTCAGTTATTACCTTTAGACATGACAAATATATATAAAAGTTTAACAACTGTACAATTTAATGATGAAACAATTACTTAGAAACAATTACTGCTGGAATGAAAATATTACTTTACATTTACTCAGCGTTGTGTGATTCGTACATTTAGTATTTAACTATTTAATAATAAAGGGATTTCTTTTCTCAGGTATGCGGTTGAATTTTTGTATAAGTAATTATAACATTACATATGCTAGCAGAAAGAACTAATTGGTTTGCCAATATCTATATCAAGCTGAAATGTGAGGGGTACGAATCTATGAGGAGAACTTACAATATCAGAGGCTTATCAACAATATTAATTACATACCGGCTGAATATAAGAATTCACCATGTTTTATCATATAGGGTAAATTTCGAGGGGTTCCATCCCAAGTCCATAAGTAATTACATTCATAAGTAATTACAACTACATACTTCATTACCTCAGGTTTATATAACTGTAAAGCCGAATCATTAGTATTTAATTATTTGTTTTTCTCGGGAATGGTGTTATGTTTATGAGACTGTGACGGAGAAGTATATAAAATAGTTTAATAGAGCAAGGAATGAATCCGATGATACTGGCTTAAAACAACATAACACATGCCACATGTGGATAAAAAAAAGAGGCATCTAGAAAGGTTTGGGTTGTTTTACTTTGACAAAAAAAAAGAGAGAGAAAAAGTCGTTTGGCACTATTTTCGAAGTTTAGGTCCGTGGATCAGACCATTGACCTGAGCCGAGACTGTGAGAGCCAACATGGAGAATTTAACTTGTAAATGTAAATTAAAACGATGTAGCAATGAAACATGCTTGAAATGTTCTAGATGTGGTAGTGAATGTGATGGTTTACTTGTACCGATTAATCTAAACCAGGTCGTATGAGGGAAGAACTTATTCGAAGATATCCCAATCGATTTAACATATCATTTGAATCGGAGAGTCGTCAATTGATTACTGTATTGACTGCGAAACATAAGAAAATGGGCGCAATAGTATCGTTATCTTCAAAATGAAGGATTGTAATCGTACATAAAAAGTTATTAATTTCAATATTTTGTGAAACTTACGCCACAGTAAAGCCCAAAGATGTAGTGTTAAAGTTGAAGCAGATGTACCATGAATTACAAGATGATTTCCCTAGCGAATCTCAAATTAAAATTGCCATTTTTTGCAATGAAGAGTAAATGTAAAAAGGATGGTATAATGCCCCATATGGTACCACAATAGTATAATCCATATAGATTTTACCATGTCACATTTTCATTAATCTTTGCCCCCCTCAGTAGCACAGCGGTATGTCTGCGGTCTTACAACACTAGAAACCGGGTTTCAATACCCGTGGTGTGCAGAGCACAGATAGCCCATTGTGTAACTTTGTGCATAATTACAAACAAACATTAATATTTGCCTCTTTTTTTATCTTTTTTTTTGTTTGTTTTAGAAGTTGTGCCGAGCTTCATTCATCGAGATCTATCGAAATAACCCTAAATCACCGGTTTCCGGAAATGACCTTCATGTTTACCATCCTAGTCTTAGAATTAAAAGATGCTGGGTTGGCTCGTGTGACAGGTGTTAAAAAACATAAAGAACAAAGATGTTGTAGCCCGGAGTAGTACGTACAAAACATCTGCGAACACATGGAAAATTAGTGAAATACTTATTGAATATATGATAGTTCATTCTATGTTTTACTTTCTAGGACACGTCTCTTACTCAACTGAACGCCTAGTATGAAATAATGTGTGGTTTCCAAGATAGTTCCAGTGTGTTGTTTAAATAGTTCAGATTAAGTAATACTATTCACTCGTTACAATGTTAGATTGAGGAAACAAAACCATTAATGTTAGCCTAATGTTTATCTATATATATATATATATCAGCGCTAATGTTTTCTCTGTCTCTCTCTCTTTCTGTTCCTTATGCACGGTTACATCTTTAAAGCTACAAATCTCATATTTGGGATGCAGATACTACGTTGCGCAGAAAGTAACATGAGCTTTGTGGTCGCGGCCTCAGAGGCCGTTCTGAAACCACAAATTGAGGCCAATATGGTCAATATAGCAATTTTTTGCAAACAGGACAACCAATTGGTCTAAAGTTGAAAAAACCAGATTGTTTGGTAATGTGTGATCAAGAAGGGCTATTATTTACGTTTCTTCTCTGTGTGAGGACCTTTCCTAATCAGTCTATCCATAATCAATTGTGTGTTAAAACGATTTAAAAACTTCGTGGAGCCTTAATTTGCTTCTATAGTCATTCTCTCTTTGCTCTCTCTCTCTTTCTTTTACACATACATGCCTACCTTTAACTCCCCTTAACTGAAAAAGGCTGGTGCTTTCTTTCGAGAATGCGCGCACACTCCCTCAACTGAATAGGCTTGCTTCATCCATATCATTTGCTTTGCTTGTGTGTACTCGCAAGAATCAGCTATACGATGACTTTACAAAAACATTTGGTATTGGCAAGTTTTAATTTCCGTTCTGTTGCAACAGGAAGAGAATAAATCAATTATTCGTTAAACTGAACGATAATAAAGTCAGAATACGTTATAAACGACATTTGACCACATAGCAAAAATCAGGACAACTAAAGGTAGGGAATTTTGAAATGTCATACAAAGCACATGCTTTGATTAAAATTGCTGTAGCAAATTTGTATTTTCTTCGGACATTGTTATTTTTATTGCTTTTATCAAACGTTTAGTTAAGTAAAAAAAATCATTTTGATTTTTTTGCAAAAAATCACAAGTAATATGATTGGTTTAATCAAAAGAACTCAGGATATTTAAAGCCATTTTCATCCGAGCAACGATAGGTATTCTGCTAATGTATTATAAAGATATTTTAGTATTACCAAGTCTCTATAATTAGCAAAAAAAGACAGAAAAAAGTATATGTGCACATATGTATACGTAAACACTAGCTATCGTACAAGTACACGGGGAAGACATGAGAGAGGTGACGTTCTGATGTGACCCCCCTTATGTCACCCCCTGGGAATCATAAGTGTATACGCCGAGTTTCGTGACAATCAGTCCAGTAGTTCACCAGCTGTAAGCCAGCACACACACAAATAATAGTTTAGATGTATGAGAAATGATATGTGAATGTATAAAGTTAAATACGTTATATTAAAGCGATTTAGTAAATCACGTGACAACCGCAGCCGATTTAAAGTCGCGGTGGAACAAAAATATATCAAAACTACTTTTTGATCTTATTTGGCGTTACGTAGATAGTTTGGTGATACAGAAAATTTATCATTTTGGGGAAAAGTAGGTAACAGCACTTTCTGATGCAAAATATTTGTATCTTCAGATCATAAAGATTTGCTCATAATGAGATTTTGAATTTCCAAGACGATTATATCCCTTGTACTTAACGGTATTCGAAAACTAAAGAATATGAATCAACTTGGAGCACCAGAATCATTGAAATAGAGACCCCCAACAAGTCATACCACAGCCATGGTAAACAAAGTGCGGCGTCATGTAACAGATGAGAGTCCACGAACACAAAGATCAATGACAAAAGCTTTCTAGGTGTCGCATATAATCAAGAAGGATAATATCTCCATCTGGAAAAGCGACACAAATTAGGTGTACATAAGCTGCTTCCACGACATATCTACTCAAACGTCGCATAACTGAAAGAGCTGGAGAATGAAACGGGTACTCATGCTGGAGAAGTCGTCAAGCGCAACGCTTTTAAATTTCTATACGATCAGACGGTTGAAACATGTAAGGGCTTTTCGTAGGATTTGTGTTTATTATATATCAGCTAAGTCATAACTTAATATAGTTTTAAACAATTATTGCATAAAAATAGAAGTCAGAACATGTAACAACCATTAAGTTAGTTACATGAAAAAAATACTTTGGACCAAATATAATAAATATGACATACAAACAAAACGACGAGGTGTTCCATAGTATTCTAATAGGCCAAAAACTAAAGGCCGCAAAAGAAGATACCATGCACAGAATGAAAGGGTAATAGTACTGCAAGCTTACACAGAAGTTACGGATATGCACATATATTTCCTTGGATAAGTAAAATGTGAGGCTGCCTAAAAGTCAAAGTCTAGTCTGATCTCGAAACCCCGATTGATCTGGCAAACGTCCTTGTCTTTGCTAGATGGCTTAATCACAATCAGTTAAATTGGTTAGCGGCAGCTTTGTCTTTCCACGTGGCTGTCAAGTCGACAACTTATTTGATAAAAAAGTTCGGTTTGCTGATTACCGGGTTCCAAGAGGCCAAAAAAGAAGGAGACAACCTACTAGTGTATCAGAAACTAGCATTGTGTGACATTTCTAAGGCCATTCTTGCACGTACGCAATGACGTATTATGTAAATTAACCTAGAATTATACAGACATCAATATTTTAAATAAAGTTGTGGCTTGTTTGTTTGTTTTGAATTTCGCGCAAAGCTACACGAAGGCTATATGCGCTAGCCGTCCCTAATTTAGCAGTGATATACTAAAGAAAAGGCAGCTAGTCATCAACACCAACCGCCAACTCTTGGGCTACTCTTTTACCAACGAATAGTGGGATGACCGTCACATAATAACGCCAGAGACTGAACAAAGACTAAACGATAACAGCAGTCCTCTCGAAGGGTTACGTTATATTTATTAGATAACAAAGACTGGACGATAAAAGCAGTCCTCTTTTATATTTACTATAAGGAACAATAAAGCGCCATACATTTAGAGGATGAAAACAGGTTTAAGATTATAAACAAGAAGTTATCAAGAAGCTGCTAAAGAATTAAGTTATCTGTAAATAACGAATAGTGATTTCAAACATGCCTATTACTTGTGTTTTGCTTATCTCGTTAAGGAGTGTGAAACCATATTAAAATGATTTTTTTTTCCTTTTGGTCCAACATCTTTTTTACATCAGATTATTTATAGTCTATATTTAGTAATTAAACAATTAAACTTTCAAACCAAACTTGCATGTGTGAGTGTGTGTGTGTTTGTGCTTTTTTTTGTTTTGTTTTTTTACTTACGCTACTTCTTCATAAAAGAATAAAGCTAAATATCACACCTAAAATCCGACGGTAAACACTTAAGGGGTCAACCTACGACAACCTAGTAAATTTAGTAACATTATTTATTATATTTAATTTGTATGTTTTACCTACTTCCCAAATAGTTGTTCCAGAAATTCATTAATTTGATATGTCTTTTTTTTTACACTGCTAACCTTGAAGTAACAAACGCGTGAAGTGATTAAGTAAATATCACGGGGAAATCCCCATCATCTTCCCTGCCAATTACTTGACCATCCTAGCTTGAAGTAAGTGAACCTACACCGAAGGCAGATGGTGGAAAGCACCCACGCTCTCTCTCTACAATAACTTCACAATGTTCTTAAACAACTTGATTTTCGAAGAAACTATTGATTGTATTATATTTAAGTTGAAAGCTGGCTTAATTAGAATTCAGTAGTAACTGAATGAATTCTGGCTTGATTAGCATTCAGTAGTAACTGAAACTCCTTTTTGAAAATAATTAAGAATAATCATATATCTTTATACAAACAGCGCATATACATCAAGGTGTCAGGGACATAAATGATAATAAAAAATCCGATTCATTAAAACAGGGAAAATTTCATACAAAGCCGTCCTAGGGATTTAGCAAGGAAAATGATGTTGAAAATTGTGAACGTCTAATTTTACAGGAAGTACTTGTATTTACAAGGACATTTATAATAAAATATTGTTTTAGGACGCACTATAGAATTTAATAGAAACGTATTTCACTACAGTGTACCGATGTTTGGATCTGTTATTCACGATCCGTTACCAAATATAAGATAAAATAATAAATCGCGCTCCGCACATTGGGCCGTGGTTACGTTATAGAAATGACGATCAAATCCCAATGTCATAAGTTTTAACATATCCGGACTTCAGCGTATAGGTGAAGAAATTGTTCTCAGATTTATATATGTGCGTGAAATCTCCAACATAGATTCATGGTATATATTTTCAAGTATGTTAGGATTGCTAATATAGAAGATAAATGCAATTAAAAATGGCTATAATTATTATCTTCGTAAAATGAAACTAGAAACTATGCAATGACTAGAAGGTTCTGACTGCTATAAACCCATTTCTCTCATGACCACCTAATATCAATAAATTACGATGTCATAATGCCACCGAAGCTAAAATGTTGTAAATATTCTTTTAACTCCTATACAGTTTAAATAAAGATTAAGATAGGTGTTACTAAGGTACAAAATTATTGATAAACCAATTAAACATCATAAGTTAGAAATGTTTCAACAAAATCACTTCCTCGAAACAATTTAATAAAATTGCTCTTGTTGCGCCTTTATAAACAAACATCGTTTGACAGTTTTCCCTTTGATATTAAAATATTTTGATATCTTGAATCGTCAGAATCTAATAATTTTTTGATATCTTGAATCGTCAGAATCTAGTAATTATTTTTTGATATCTTGAACCGTCAGAATATGTTAATTATTTTTTGATATACAGAACCCTCAGAATTTATTAATTATTTTTGTTATATCTTGAACCATCCATCAGAATCTATTAATTTTTTGATATATTGAACCGTCAAAATCTAACTGTATATCAAAAAATAATTAACATATTCTGACGGTTCAAGATATCAAAAAATAGTTATCGATTCTGACGGTTCAAGATATCAAAAAAATAATTAAAAACCTCAGAATTTATTGATTATTTTTTATATCTTTAGACGTCAGAATCTATCACTTTAAATGAGTTACTTAAAATCTTCTCTCGCACGATAACATAATATTATGACAAAAGTACGTTATGAATTTATTAATAAATACGAAAAACATGTTGAAAAATAATATTATAAAAATAAATCAAAAATACAGTTTTCTACTGTATAATCAAAATGTCAGTACTGACCTAAAGATGGAAGAGATCCACATTTCAATGAGATGGCACAAAAGTCGCAGTGTTCTGAAACAGCCTTATCATACAGTGTCCTAAACGCATCCACTAGGATACCAAACCAAAAAGAGCAGTTGTTAACAATGGTCAATACTTCAAAATCTTTTTACATTAATATAACAATTTGGGTAAAATATCATTATCGCATACATTATTACTAATATTAATCTTACTATACGTTTTTTTCACTGGAGTTATATTCATGTTTAAACTAGATTTCCGTCAATAATTGTAACTGATTTCATATCTAACCAAACTGACAATGTCTTTCTATCACCACGAAGTTCATATTGTGAATCATTGAAGGTATACTTTCTGAGAAATAGCATTGTATGCGATAAAGTCGATGACCGAAAAAAGAAACTCCAGAACTAAGGCTTGAATCTAGGATATTTGGCTAATACGACCAATGCTAATACAACCCAGCTGAGCTGTCCAATAGTACAAGCCATCCCTGTCACCCCTAACTTATATAATAACATATACATACATATATATGTGTGTGTGTAACTCTAGTTAGACTTCTATGATTTGGTTGGGTGGTGGTAACTCAACCCACTAATTGTCTGACCACAACAACACAAAGTAATATTAAGTTTCATATTCATAGTTAAAAAGTCATTTTTAGGTAATGGCAAACAAATTACTATAGCCCTGTTCTGTGTTTGATTTTTGTGGCGTTTTTAAGAAAGCAGAAAGATAAGTATTTATATCATGAAATACAAAGCAATTCGTTAATAATGATATATATATATATAAATCCTTAAAACAAAATTTTTAGGCGTCTTGATACAACGAGGTTTATCGGCATTCAGGAACAGAAATTAATAATACTTTATCTTGAAAAGTTGAAAACATGATTTTCACTTGTATTTATGCTTATAACCTTTTTATATATTTAGGTGTCAGACTAACGATGTTAATAATGTTTTCAAAATAACATAAAATGGTATTACTGTTATTTTCAACAGCAACGCCTCTTTTAACAGTACTTAATTTCATTCAAAATGCAACTGATATTTGTACTTCATGGTAAAGTGCTATTCAACAAGAGCTATGAACTGTCAATACAGTACATTTTTGTGAATCCAGTTTAATTATATTGAAAGTAAGATGTACTGAAAACTAAAATTAAGCATTGCTTGTGTAAATACAATTACAGTTTCAAGAAATAATCGATTTCATATCGAAATAGTTATATGTAATATTCTCCAGAAACCAAAAGTCATTTTAAATTGACTATGAATTGCCACAAATAAAATTTAATAAAATCCAAAGGACGCCCTTGAAAATTTACAAGGAATCTTATGAACATATTCCATTTTATCACATTTCAGTCTTGAAATGTTATTTGACGAATAAAAGATTAAACTTTTACCAAAAGCTTTAAATATCTGATATAAATACTTACCAAGAAGAACAAATTTAAAATCGGTACTACTTACTGATACATTTTGAGAAATATAATTTTAGAAACTTTTAACATTATTGTAGGATATTTAATAATTTACAAACATTGGTGAAACTTTAATACTTTTTTGCTTGACTAATTTATTTAGTAATTGGAACATTTCGAATTAAATCCCTCTAAAAATAAAAATTAAATACCATAAAATAAGAAATACAAACTAACATTTTGACAGGAACATTAATGTAAGCTAACAAGCCATTAAGAGACTGGGACTTCAACCCAGGACCTTTAGCTAACAAGATCAATACTCTTTCTAACTGAGTTATCCAAGAGTACAAGTCATCTCTTTCTCTCTCTCCCCTCACTCATAAGGCTTTTTTAACTATGAAACATAATACTACTTTGTGTTGTTGTGGTCAGACAATTAGTGTGTTGATATTATTATTATATACGCGAGGGGGGACAGGGACGGCTTGTACTATTGGATAGACCCCCAGTGGCACAGCGGTATGTCTGTAGACTTAGAACTCTAGAAACCAGGTTTCGATACCCGTAGTAGGCAGAGCACAGATAGTCCATTCTTTAAGTTTGGGCTTAATTACAAATAAACAAACAAACTATTGGATAGCTCAGCTAGGCAGAGTATTTGCCCTATTCGCCAAAGGTCCTAGATTCAAGCCTCAGTCCTGAAGTTTCTTTTTTCAGTTATCGGCACACTCACAAATATTACGCCAACATTAAATAAATAATAAAGTAACAAACGATAACATTTCATATGTCATTCATACAGCGGGCCTAAATTTAACGTTTTTATTGGTACACTTTCTAATGCGTAAAAATGTTAATGTAACAAAATATTTCGTTTGCACTTGAACCAGCTAGTTATTTTTTTCTAGCACTAATAATAGGATCAAATGTTATGAAAATAATTTACTGTTTATTGTTTAGTGTTCGTACATCACTTAATAAAAATGCGTTGAATATATCTACATGTCAATAAAGAGTTTAGCAAATTCAAATCTGAATGTATATATTTGAAGCCATGTAAGGCATTAAGACACAACTTATGCAAAATGTAGTTATATATTAATTAGTTTCAAAAAATGCGTTTAAAATTGTAAAAAAAACAACAAAGATAAGTTATGATCAGTAAATTTCCCTTTAACCTTGTATACCTTAGAAATACTCCCCCCCCCCCGTAGCTGAGAGGAAAAGCTGAAACCTATAAAGCTATAAATCGTGTTTCGTTATCCGTGTTGGGCACAGCACAAATAGCCCACTGTGTAGCTTTGCGCTTAACAACAAACAAATAAGTCTTAAAAATATATCAAGACATAAAATAAATGACCATTCTGCACAAACTGTTAGTTTTGAAACTAAAGATTATCATATTAGTGAGTTTTACAAATGAGTGAATGTGATGACTAACTTAAAAAAAATACTTTAAACTCCACCCTTGCTTACCTAGTTAGCGAGATGATGTCTTCTTTTGTTATTCGTGGTAACAAAATTCAAGTGAAGTAAACAGAGAGCGAAAGTCATAATTTAGTTCCAAAGTAATTTAGTAAATTCTAGTCTACGCCCTTTCTTACGTCATTATAATGTATATCATCTTTAGCACACGACTCGCAGAATCTGCTTTGAGTCCGTAAGGTAATAGCATTAAAGTAAATAACTTGTAGTTAAAGACTTCAAAACCTAAATAGTGTACTTAGTGTCTAGTCATTTACGTAAGGTTGCTCTCGGGTAATGTTAGTAAATTAATCAATTTGTAACTGATGTATAGCTGCTAAGACTAATCACGTTTACACGACTGTAAATTGTTCTGAAAAGGGGCGGGTTCTCGAAACGTATTTGATAAGTTTTGTAACCTTTACTCTATGTAAAAGTTTCAAATTACTGTGCAAAACCTAAATTTATTATTTCTTCCACAAAAAGTCTGTATAATTCTAAACTATATTAAATTCACTGAATTTGAATAATCGTATGGTGAAAATTGCAATATTTAAATCATTGCTTTGATAAGGAAACAGTAAATACTTGGCTTCTTTCTACATGTTATTAAAAGAACTTATGCAGACTTTAAGCTTGATCTACTGTATTTATTCCAGTTGTATGGTCGAGTTTAAATTCGTTATTTATTAGTGTCTACTCTGAGACGAAAATGTTTTGGGTTTATTTATAATTCAATGTGTTTGTATTTTCTATGCAACATTAATTTCTATACAACGATTTTCTTTGTACAGCTACATTAAAGGGTCGCGGGTCAAAGAGACAGAGAGTTACATTTTTTTTAATATGTGTGAAGTCAAGCTATTCTTAATGCTGCATGTGTGCTCAAGTTAATTGTCCAGGGTCAAAATATCTAAGATGAGAGGCTGGTAATTCAACACTGGTTACGAGATTGATGGGGTGTATCCAACCAACAGGAAGCAAAGAGATCTTCATGACTGTGACCTGTGCTTCTTCTCTTTCTCTCCATGCTGAAGTGATCTCAAGGTTCCTAAAATTCAGAAAAGAAAAACAGTTGTCACTGGTTGTTGATGTAATTTCTTAACTGAAAGCAGTACAGTAAATTTTAGCATTTTTTGAAAAGAATTAGTGTAAAATATGAAATCAAAACTGTATTTAATTTCAAGAGAAAATAGTCTCAGTAAATTTAATAGAAAGCTTTTTTGTCGCTTATACATTAACCTTGTTTATGAGCCAAATAAAGAGTTCTTATTCATATTTTTCTATTTACTGTCACCTTAAGATACATCAACCCTTATATTTTGCTTATCGTGATTGTAATGAATATTTGGCAATAAGTAAAAGCAGGCCCCCAGTGGCACAGCGGCATGTCTGTGGACTCACAACGCTTGAAACCGGGTTTCGATACCCGTGGTGGGCAGATCACAGATAGCCCATTATGTAACTTTGTGCTTGACTACAAACAAACAAAGTAAAAGCAGGATGATCACAGCAAAACACATGAAAGGAGGGAAAGGAAAACCCTAGGTGGCAGGAGAATTATATGTGATCTTCATTGTAACTTAGACAGAAGTCCTTTAAAAAAATTAACATCCTAAAGATGCTCTTAAAAGCGTTTTGAAAGACAGGGCTTTGGAAGTTCATAACCTGAAAACCCCCATTTATAGTTTAATCACGATTATTTTTTTAAGTTTTTCACTTTAACGTGCTCCAGCTTGTGTTCTCAAAATATTTTTAGTAAATTATATATTATTGTTCTTTACATGTTTATGGAACTTTTAGTGACATATTTTATTGTTATTATTTTTTTTCTACTGTCACTAACGTAATACATTCAATACTTCTTTTGTCATTTACTCTATCAGAATAAAACAATATATTAGATAGAGTGGCTAAATAGAGTTTTTTTATAATGATGTTATATACTCTTTGATAAAAATCTCTAGATGTGTTTCTATTCTCAATTGAATTCTTAACGTAATGTGGGTTAATAATTTTAGTGATCCCAATGTAATTTCTGTAATAACATAATTATGTTCATTTGTTTTACTTCGATCCCTAACATAACTTTTCATATTTCGGTTTGTGTTTTATTGTTCATTAGAAAACCCGTGACCCGTTGGGTCACCCACTATTCAGAGGTTATTCATAATTCAAGCTAATTTCAATCTTGCACCAAAATGAAGGTTTATTTTGAGATAATTTAATTAAATATCTCAATACATTCGTGTTATTCATAATTCGAAAAAGATATTTGATTGTTGATCGGGAGTAAAAGGAAAGACCATTTCACTTTTCAAAAAAGTGAAGTCAG
>NW_013665700.1:932215-939376 GCF_000517525.1 Limulus polyphemus | reverse complement strand
AGAAAAATTCTTCAAGATCTTGTTTTTGTCATCTTACTTCTTTTAATGAAGATGGGAACATTGACAGGGAAATAGATTTGAACGAAGAAGTTTCGTAAAGAGGCGCGAATGGTAGCGTGATGTAAAATTACTCATGCAACAAACAAACAATCTCAGAGTTTTCGTAGTATATAGAAAAATTCTTCAAGATCTTGTTTTTGTCATCTTACGCCTTTTAATGAAGATGGGAACATTGACAGGGAAATAATGTAATAGCCAATGCTAGGCGAGAGGTTTTCGTTTATAAAATTTTGTTGTTATTCTCGACTTGATTTTTATTTCATTAACTCGTCTCCATAGTTACTATTTGCAAAGAGTCAATAATGTTGTAGGTCCATTTTATTGTTGTTCTTTCTACGCGCTGTTATAACACGTTTTCATCTCGTCATTTAATTTCTGTTGTGCATTTGTTGTTGTATAAACGAAGTTCTATAATAATGGAATGTACGAAAAGTGACCCGAAAAACGGGACTAACTCGGTAACCGTGGCCCGATTTTATCGAAACTTGTTTTATTATGTTTCTATTCTCATTTCTATTGTCATTTCATTACAAATATGCGTTATTGTGCGCCGTTTTTACTGTATTTAATTACAGACAGGCACACACACAAACAATCTCATAGTTTTAGTAGTATATAGATTTTGTTGAAATTGACTCTAATTGTTTCATCATTTCTATCTGCAGAGTGCATAAAAATTCATTTTCAAGACCTAAGTTATATCCTTTTAAAACAGGATGTTTCCTGTATCATTTTAATTCACTATGTTCCCATGTTAATGTCTCTAATATAATCTATCTTTTTCAAATATATCTTTAATCATTGGCAGGATACATTGAGAATTGGGATCCCCAATGGAGGCATCGTAATTTCAATGTAAGTCATTAGCAAAATCTATCCTATTTCAATATATATCCGTAGTATATTGCCTAAAGATAGACTCCCTAATCCAACGTACTTTCTATGCACATTCTCTGACGGAATGTATTCTAATCCATCACTTAAATGCTTTAACAATATGTACCCTAATCCAGTTTCCTTTTAGTTAGGGGTCAATAAATGAATGCATTCGAACCCACTGTTTCTTCATTTTGAAATCCCAGACTGAATACACTCTATAATTTAATTTAAATTCTTTAAGAAGACCCTAACGGCAAACAATATAGTTATGTTTATCTAAATATATGTTACTAGTTAACTTACCCTTTCAACGCATGGTGAAGACACAGTGAGTGATATATATGTGTCAGATACATATGAGTGCCATTCCCCTCATGTCATTGTCCGGAATATCATAAGAGTGTCATCGAATCTTCGTAGCGGAGATTGATAGAATATCAAGTAGAATACTTAGAGGCCCCCTCGGGGTGAAATAGGGGTTCATGTCTAAATGCCGACCCCACCATGTTACTAATCGAGAGCTATAATTGTGCTTGCTGATTTGGTTGAGATTTGTCAAAAACTAGGCGTGTAAGCATAATGGCCCCCAGGAACTGAACTAGGAGGCACAGCCTCGAATGCTGACCCACTGTGTAACTACCGAATGACCCTAAGGGAACATGCTAGGTTTGGGGACAATCGGTCCGGCGGTTTCTTAGCTATAAGCGTACACATAGCTTTATTAAATAATGGTTTAGATATCAACCATCAAGAATGTTATGCCTCTTAGCGATTAACATAACTTGATTTTTCTAGCGTATTGAAAGACAAAACCACATTCTATATGATAAATTATGCACAATATTTCTAATGTACAATTCAAATTTCTAAGAAACATAAAATAGTGAACATTGTCATCAGGACTGTTCTTACAAATCGTTTGCATTAATGTAAAAATAAAACTGACGTACTTGAAACATTAATAGTTGTTACAGAGTAAAAGTTGAAATACAGGTGCACTAAATTCATAATTCATTCATACATTAAAATATATGAGCATTAGAATGTTAATTAAAATCTAATAAAGCGTTTATTATTTTCTTACTTACTAATTTTGTTGATCTTAAACCACAAACTCGGGACTCAATAAAATGTTGACTCATGTTTTATGCCTCTCAAATAAATCGCATGTTCGCGACTTTTTATGACAACTACTCAAGTGTAACATTTTGGCGTATTTCCAACTTACGCAAGGTCTTAGTTGTATGCATATATAGAAATAATTCTAATTTCTCGCAAGTTTTTGAACAACATCATACGAAAATATCTGTCTTTTAATTTAATAATTTAACATGATTTAAAACAAACGGCACTCATACAGACTGAATGAAATTAATTCTAACAACTTAAAACGCTAGAATCCGGGTTTCGATACCCGTGGGGCAGAGCACAGATAGCCCATTGTGCAACTTTGTGCTTAATTACAAACAAACAAACAATCTAACAACTTACGAGTTAAAGTAAAAAATATACATAAAAATATGTCAAACACACTGTATCTAATACATCCAATGCCGACGAGGCGTTTCGCCCAATACCAGTGCTAATTGAGCCGATTGGGATACGCCAGACACATTAGTGGTTGAGACGCTATATATATTATCAAACTACATGAACGACAGCTGTCATGGTGCGAGCTAGATGAAGTGTAAGTTTAGTTTGTCATGAATGAGAGTGAACTGATACGATTACATTGGTGAAATATAAGTTTAGTTTGTCATTACTGAGAGGATTAAGTTGGTGAAGTATAAGTTTAGTTTGTCATGACTGAGAGTGAACTGATAAGATTGCACTGATGAAGTATAAGCTTAGTTTGTCATTACTGAGAGGATTAAGTTGGTGAAGTGTAAGTTTAGTCTGTCATGACTGAGAGTGAACTGATAAGATTACACTGGTGAAGTATAAGCTTAGTTTGTCATTACTGAGAGGATTAAGTTGATGAAGTGTAAGTTTAGTTTGTCATAACTGAGAGTGAACTGATAGGATGCCTAATGGAATTCTTACTGGTTCGTGAGTTGATGTGTTGGCTGCTTTGCTGTCATCGCACCTAATATAATTCTTATGCTTTGATCATATTAATTCAGTTTGATAATGTTGGTACTAGTATTTTGTTGGTGCTAAAACTTAAAATTTCCAATATTTAATAATATACTACAGAAAATTCACACATAAAGTTCCACAGTCGTACACCGTTTTGTTTTTGTTCCGCTCTTGGGCTGTTCCACATACAGTGAAAAAATAAAAATCCCTAATACCCTTTTGCTTATAACTGAGCTGCTTTATATAATGTAGTTATGATTACATACCCATTCTTTTATAAACAGACAAATATTTCATTTATACTTACATAGTTAATTATAAAATATAATGAAATAGCAGTAAGTACGCTACGTTAATATCTTTTATCTATATAATGTAGTTGTGTAATTACCCTCAAATATTAAATAGCCTATTGCAACGTAGGGAGAGGGGCTCATAAATGAAACACACTTTTGTTAGACTTGTTTGGTTCACATTTATGCGGAGTAATTGAAATTAGAATTAAGTTTAAACAAAATCCTGGAAATGTTGAGATTTCCAGCACTGAATTTTTTAATGGACATTTTAACCACTCTAACACAAACTGTAACAGCGTTAAGTACTAGATTAAATTGTGTGTTAGCAAGTTCGAAACTTGATTGGATTTTACTTAGGTCTATTGAAGCTATTGCAACTAAAAAGTGTGAGAATTGGTTTTTATGGTTCATTTTTATTATTATTCTAATTTAATGAACCCCCACCACCCCTGTGTCTCGGCGGTAAGTCTGAGGGCTTCTAACACTAAAAATAAAGTTTCAATATCAACGGTAAGCAGGGCACATTTAGCCCATTGTATACTTTTGTGCTTAACAACAACAAAGAAACAATTTTAATGAACAGGTTTTTCCTCTTCTGGAACATATTTTGGGTTGTGAAGGTACTGAATTTTTTTAAACTTGTTCCTCAATTGCAGTTCATTTTTCTTTACTAATGGTATTATAGACCTTTATTTACAACTTATACTTTGCATTAAGTAATGTAACACATTATGCTACGCAAAGAGCTATCTGCGCATCGCCGTCCCAAAATCTGAACTCATGGACTATAGGGAAGGCAGTTATTCAATGGCACCCACCGTTAAATACTGTTTGTTTGTTTTTGGTGTTGTTGTTGAACCGAATAGGGGGTATGACCGTCTTTCGTATAGCGTTTCCAGGGTCCCAACATGAGTAGCGAGTTTTGGTGCAACATACCGCAAATCACGAACCCTCGGATTCAAAATTTGAGAACGCTAGCCACTAAACCACGCCCAGTCAAATAAATTCGACAATAATGATGTAAAAAATAGAATATGTCTTTTTAGAAACCAGGAATGAAATGAAAACATGCAAGTTCTTATATACCCCTGCAGTTACGAACATGCAATCGAATATTATCAAATCTTGATACAACAAGTTCATTTGGTTTTTATTACACTACTTCCTTGGTTTTATTTGGGTTCATGTTACTGATTATATTTTTGTTTCTTTCATTTTCATTTAGACTTTTCCTATTAATCATTTTAAGTGAGTAAAATCGCTCATTGTTTGTTTGTTTATAATTAAGCACAAAGCTACACAATGGGCTATCTGTGCTCTGCCCACCACGGGTATCGAAACCCGGATTCTAGCATTGTAAGTCCGCAGACATTCCGCTGTGCCACTGGGGGGCAAAATCGCTCATAGCGTTAATAAGAAACGCTTAAAAATATATTAGTGAAAGAGTCAATCCAGAATAGTTTTTAAACTTGTTTTTCAAACAAACTATTAATTATCCTTTTAGCATATTTGCGATAAGTCAGTGGACGTATAACGCTTAAAATCAGAGTTCGATACCTGCGATAAGCAAATCACAAACAGCCCATTGTGGATTTCGTGCTTTACAACAAACAAACATATTTTGCTTCAAGTGTCTCTTTCGTTTTTTTTTCTTTTTCACTAAGGAAATACAGCACTTCAAAATTATCTTATTTAGTCGTTAAAACACAGCTCAAATACTTGAAATTTTACATTTGTTCTAAAAAAAACTGCATTGTAACCGAGTCGGTCAATAAAAAAAAATCACAGAACAGACATTAAGCTAGCATCTACAGGAATAGCCTCTTTTTTTTCAGGAGACTATGAGGCACGGAATTTTTACACGTTCCTTCTGGGGCCGCTGAAAGCGAAACTTCGAAAAATTACTATTTCGTGAATTCCAATTCATCCATGAATACAATACATAGCTTATCTTAAGACATATTGGAACATTGTACAATATACTACGTTATATAAATAAATTATCGTCTTTAATAACACTTTACTTAACTATGTTCGTAAATACCATTCTGTTCTTGTTACTTAAAGTCGTATAATAAATGTTTGAGCAAACCGATATTGTCTACGCTTCCAAGTTATTCTTATAGTTAAAAACAAGTAAAACTTAGTGGAACATGATAATTTGTAACTAAATTTTATAAGTATTAATGAAGGACATTTACGTTTTCAAATGGTTTTGTGACGAAAATATAAAACAATAAGGAAAAATGTCAAATTTGTAATTAAATACTGAAATGTTAGTTCATAGAAACATGATTTCTCAATTCCCAATTTGATTCAAACGTTTTAGACAATATGCTAGCCAACTATCATGTTACCACCTTTAAAAAGGAAAATAAAATAAACATTTCCTCTCGAGGTAGAGAAAAATAAATATTTTGATGTTGCGCCAAAAGCAACAAAATAATGACGAGAGTCAACACCTGCGCTACCACAAAAGCACCGAAAATATTTCCGTCAAGAAGAGCTTCAGAGCCCACAAGCCACCGGAAGTTGACTGTTTGTTTTTCTAGATACAGCTGCTCTCACCTGCACTAAAATACTCTAACTTGGTATCCTACATATGCCCCAAACCACATTAAACAGTCTGTGAGGTGGCGGGGAATCTTGGGCTATTTTTATAAATCTCATTTTGTCTGAACAGCGCTGTCAAAGACGGCTTTTTGGAGGAAATAACACATAAGAATGTATCATTTTCATACCCGTCCTCCCTTCCTCTCGAGTTGATCTTCCAAACAATCGAGAATAACGTCATGTGCCTGTTTGTTCCCTCGTAACTGTTCTAACTATTCATTACGACTGATAGTTTCAAGCTGTTATCTTCACAACTGCCTTCGTAAGAATTTATGAACACATTCTTCTTCTCTATACAGTAGTTAAAAAACAAACTTAGATGATAAAAGATCATTAAGAATACAAGAGCTTTGGAAAAAGCCATTAACTTGAATGAAGCAAAATTCTGGAAACCTAAATAACTAAATATATATATCTATATATATGATATATAGATATAAGTTATATGTACATTATTATAATTAGTCATACTGTATATGCGCACCAAAACATATTCTAATTGTTATATGCCTCTTAAAATTCTCTATATCACACTTTCGCTTATATTTATATCTTAAAACGCCCACCATGGAGCAAATGGTACTACTAGGTATGGCATCAGTCATTAGCGGGTACTACTAGGCATGGCATCGGTCATTATCGAGTTTAACTTAAAGGAATTGCTTCTTTATGTGCTTGAATGCTTCTGAATTCATTTATTCCGAGAAAATGAAAGATTTGTCATTCTTAATCTATACAATTTTCATTAAGGAATACTGGTCTAGAAAAATGGTTAATATAAGAAAACTGCTATACTTAATGATGATGGCATCGATAAGTAGCTTTAGCATCTGATAGGTAATTTCTTTTATATAAAAGACAAGTTAGGAAAGTAATAATTAACCGTCCCCGGGGATCTAAAACTTCAGGGTTCGGATCCCTTTCACACCAAACATGCTCGCCCTTTCAGCCGTGGGGGCGTTATAATGTGACGGTCAATCCCACTATTCGTTGGAAAAGAGTAGCCCAAGAGTTGGCGGTGGTAATGACTAGCTGCCTTCCCTCTAGTCTTACACTTCTAAATTAGTGACGGCTAGCGCAGATAGCCCTCGTGTAGCTTTGCGCGAAATTCAAAAACAAACAAACAATCTAAAACTTCATCCTCCACAAGATTGCAAGCAGATGCAATCTGTAGAAGATTCAAGGGTAGTGCTACCTTCTCAAGCAAAATTATGATTAAAACAAAATACACAAC
>NW_013665700.1:924933-931630 GCF_000517525.1 Limulus polyphemus | reverse complement strand
CTAGCTGCCTTCCCTCTAGTCTTACACTTCTAAATTAGTGACGGCTAGCGCAGATAGCCCTCGTGTAGCGTTGCGCGAAATTCAGAAACAAACAAACAATCTAAAACTTCATCCTCCACAAGATTGC
The DNA here is from genome assembly GCF_000517525.1 of Limulus polyphemus. Classification (NCBI taxonomy): domain Eukaryota; kingdom Metazoa; phylum Arthropoda; class Merostomata; order Xiphosura; family Limulidae; genus Limulus; species Limulus polyphemus. The sequence goes on along the minus strand of NW_013665700.1, from coordinate 931,503 downwards.
AAGCAGATGCAATCTGTAGAAGATTCAAGGGTAGTGCTACCTTCTCAAGCAAAATTATGATTAAAACAAAATACACAACTGTTGAATAAATATTCTAATCTTCGATCACAACAATGGAATTGAGCTACCAATTAATATATCATGTTTCGAAACTTTTTAAACGCTCTAAACTATTTCCTTTTTTTATTTATATAAGACTTCTGTTACACAAGAATTAGAATATAAATCTTAAATGGATGATTAAAACTATTATTTTATGAAAACAGAGATCGAACAAATGTGTTAAATTGTTAAAGTATCCTCGACACCTCCTTATAAAATCGTTAAGCATTGGTAAACTATTTTGTCTCCATACTCTTTTATAAAACACGTATATTCTGACGTTTTGAGTAGGCTATGGTCGCGGACTTTGTAATACTTACTGATGTAATGGAGATATAATGTATTAAAGGTTATGAAAGGATGCAATAATCATCTCTTGAACATATTAAATGTTAATCGCATTTTATGGGAGGGATGTTCCAAGTCTCATTCTACATTGTGAAAACTTTCAATAATGTCGATAGTAAGCACTCTTATGTCCATAATAATACACCATTATTCAACACCACAATTTCCATACTAATGCTTCTGAGAAGATAACCGAGATCAGTCTTTGACCACACATCTTTATAAGCGTTCCTGAGACCCTCCGTTGTACTTTGGTTTGTCATGAATTTCGCGAAAGCTACACGAGGATTTTCTGCGACGTCCCTAACTTAGCAGTGTAAGACTAGAGGGAAGACAGCTTAGTCATCACGACCCACTGCCAACTCTTGGGCTACTCTTTTACCAACGAATAGTGGGATTGACTATCACATTATAACACTCCAACGGCTGAAAGGGCGAGCATGTTTGGTGAGACGGGGATTCGAACTCGCAATCTGGGGATTACGAGTCAAACACCCTAACCACCTTGCCATGTCGGGCCATCCTGGGCTATCGTGGTATTGATAGGAATGTTGTTGAATCTGATTACAGTTATTACAATTTACTATTGAAGTTGTCGTTTGATTTGAAGATGTTGACAGAAGCTTGTGGAGTTTGGCATTTTGGGGCATTTGTCATCTTAAAATCATTGCTCGTGTTTGGCTTGAGACATGTTTTTGGAATCGATTGTTGCTCTAAGCATCTTGCTTGCGAGTTTCTACGTTTCCATGGACAACATTGAAGACATCGTTCTTTGAAGTATTATATCATTTGGTTCTACTTCATTTAAAAATCTCGCTACAAGACAATCCCTCCTCTTGAAGGGACAATGGCATAAACCTTCAGCTGTAAGTCTACCAATGAAGGCATTGCACATCGAATGCTGCGAAATTTGCTGTGAAAAAATACATACGTGCTAAACATGTTCATGGCATGTGTGCCTACACGTCACTGCATTAAAAGTTTCAAATCACTTTTACAAGATGCGATTAGCAGTCCGTACAATAAAGCTTTTGCACATTTGTACTAGATTGTGGAAACACAAAAATAGTTATTTTACTTATTCATAAGGAAATATATTACTAACTCTATTAAGTGGTTTGTTTGTACTTTTTTGTTGTGCAAAGCTATACAATGGGTTATCTGCACTATGTCCACCGAGAGAGTCGAGCCCTGGGCTTCAGCGTTGTATGTTCGTAAACTTACCGTTGACCCACTGGGGGACATTTAAAGTAGTAGTTCCCATACTAAGATATAAAAGTATTTGACAACTAGTGTAGTATTCAGTGTTAATAAATTGATACGCACTGCAATAAGATGATAATCAAATAATTTTCTCGGTAGGTGAGCAACTGGTCAGTGAAAATTAAATAATGTTACTGGCCATGTGATCTAAAGTGAATCTAAAGAGCATAAACAGACGCATTTGTTTCAAATTAAAACCAATATCTTTATTCGCAGATTAATGGCAGTCGCATTTGCTAGTACTGGAAGATGCGTGTACGAAATGAAGCATACGATTACTGAAAGTTAGACTAATAAAAAACTACGTTGTGTGAGGATTTCATTAAAATATTGACTCCCCCGCATATCATCAACTTCAATCTTTCTTCTGTCTTTGTTTAATCCAGTGACTTATTCGACTGTTCTCTTCTTGGGCAAAGACTGGATTGCCTTCAAATCTGTAAACAAACTTAGAGTGCAAAGCGTCACCATTCATAATTTTACCAATCAGCGTCCAGCTAAAAAAAGTCAATAGCTGTTCTATTTTCATATGTGAATGTAGGACAAGCGACCCAAAAAGTTCACCTTTCTGGTTGCTAAGACCAAACAAATCAATAAGAAGGTAGATACAGTCTAAATTAATTACGAATAGAAAAATATGAAATCCCATACTTGTAAATTGGCTAGATTCCTTGTTCCTATTCTAAATTCACCCACTTCCAACGAGTTTACATTTAAAGATTTTCTTTTTCTTTGCACAAGAAACTTCTAAGATTACTAATGCTGATCGATTTATATTTTCTAGTTTCGACATTCACTCTTTATTCACTAACATTCCACTCGAAAAAAAAAATAGAAATATTCTTAAAGAAACTTTTCCCCAACAAAAAATGAAATATTCACAAGATTTAACCGCCAAAAGTTCGAAGAATTATCTAAACTTGCCCTCCAGGATAATCAAGATAATCTATTTCAAGATAAATGCACTTTGAGATGATTTGTAGCGGCACCTGTTGGCAAATTATAGTTTAATCTGTGAAATGTGCTAAGTGTGACTAACCCGGTGTATTTCTCACATGTGGACTGAAAACATTGAATCTACAACATCAGCGAAGAATACCACGAGAAATCTGTGTGTTAAGACTTTAGTAAATGTCCTCGATTTTAAAACTAACTGTATGTTTCGGTTCCTATCATGATATTTGTACGCTACTAAAGGTAGTCATCTAATTATTACATCATGATGTCTATTACGAAGATAGAAATCAGCTAAAACAAATATTTCCTATGTTATTACACTCGTATTTTTTTTAAATATTATTTCACGTTTTATTTTATTTCCAAAAACAAGACGTTGCTACTGGGTTCAGATGCCATGTTTTTTTTTTGTTGTTTTTTTAAACCATACAACCACTTTACACGGAACATAAATCGAACCAAAGTAATATCAAGATGACGACATAATGGGACAGTGTAACTTTGTTATCATGTGTACTCTGTGTTATTAATGATTTTCTCTACTTCTAGTAATTAACATATAAAAACCAAAGTTACAAGTGCACCAGTTAGTATGGTAGTTGTTTACCTTAAAAGAATGATCTATGAAATCATTTTGTCTGAAAACGTACAGCCAACTGATCAAACAATAGGGTTTTTTTATTTCCGATACAACGAAATCATAGCTTATGATGTCGTGAAATAAGTCTATAACGATCGCCTCAAATCGTCAGAATTGTCAACAAAAGGTTTCTTGGTCTATCTAGGCTGTACCATCCATTAAACTAAACTTTAAAATATTGAAATCCAGCCTTTATTAATCCAACATTTATCAAGTCTTTCCTTACATATACTACAACCCAAAGGCTAAAATAAAATTGTATTAGCCAAAGATTACTCGTACCTTGCCAAAATTTGTGTTTTTTCCTCTAGCCCTACCATTCTCACTATTGAATCGTAAAAAAGATGATGCACATCCATTAAACTAAACTTTAAAATATTAAAATCCAGCCTTTATTAATCCAACATTTATCAAGTCTTACCTTACATATACTACAACCCAAAGGCTAAAATAAAATTGTATTAGCCAAAGATTACTCGTACCTTGCCAAAATTTGTGTTTTTCCTCTAGCCCTACCATTCTCACTATTAAATCGTAAAAACGATGATGCACATCCATTAAACTAAACTTTAAAATATTGAAATCCAGCCTTTATTAATCCAACATTTATCAAGTCTTTCCTTACATGTACTACAGCCCAAAGGCTAAAATAAAATTGTATTAGCCAAAGATTACTCGTACCTTGCCAAAATTTGTGTTTTGTCCTCTAGCACTACCATTCTCATTATTAAATCATAAAAAAAGATGATGCATCGACACTATAAGATACCTCAATCAGATCCCCGCTGACACAAAATTCAGACATTAATAAAAACCACACGAAACATGTATTTTCTTTAGAACGTTGTGAAGGTATTGTTTAAGCACTTAAATATATGTTTGTTTGTAATTAGGCACAAAGCTACACAATGGGCTATCTATGCTCTGCCCACCATGGGTATCGAAACCCGGATTCTAGCGTTACAAGTTCGCAAACATACCGCTGTGTCACTGGGGGTTCGTAAATTATACATATGTATTTCGGTAACTATATCGACTTCATGTTTTAACCGAAGGGCTCGTTTGTTGTAAACTCTTATATTCAACCATTTCTAACTCAATTTGTTCACACTAGTGACGTCCGGTGATTTCTGCTAGGAAAACAAATATATATTTGAAAGTAATATATAAACTGCATAAAAAACGTTTATGAACGCGAAAGATAAACCTTAGAGAGGCTACACAGGGGAGAGAGAAGAAGATGAAAAAGTTGCATGATCTAAAGGAATCTTTGCAGTATATAGAAACTCGAGTAAATTAGCTACCACTTCCTTGTGCATATGGAGTTGCTTTTAAAATTACGATCGCGTGATTGCCAAACATATACCTCATTTATAACAGCAAGCCACACTCTCCGGATTTGTAAAATGTCACCAAGACTACTTGATCGATGGTTGGAAGGGTATGTGACCGCTCTTCAAAGAACCAGATTGTTAAACACTATAGAGGCAAATGCCAGAACATTTCAATGAAGTGTGTTTTAAATATTCTTTACGGAACAGAAAACTGTCGAACAGCAAAGTGTTTGGGACAACAACAAGGAGTTTGAACCACACCACAAGCTTAAAAAATGAAAAACTTTCATTGACAAAGATTACGAAATGAAATTATCCTAGTCAAAAAAAGTAGCCATTGTGAAGAAGCTGATCATATCTTTTAATACCACTAACAATATAATAAAGAAGAAGTTAACGAGAGTTAACCAACCCCACCTCTAAATCAAAGGCAGTTTTCATGATAAAGTTGGACGAAAAAAACTAGAATCACAGCAATCTCGTTAAACCACATATTCGTCAAGTCCCTCATACATATAGATACACTTCTAATAGATTTTTGTACCTTTGGTCTGCTTCAATCGTGTGGTTGGAACATTTAATATATTGGCAATGACAAAAGCAATGGGGCAACATTAGCATCACTTATGCTTATGCTGCAGAGCCATTGTTAATAAGCATTGTTGTAATTTTTCAGTATACGTATTTCGAACTTGATCATTGTTTCAAAACAAAAGTGTAAATTACTTTTCATATTGCTTTGTAATTTGCATTAAGCTGCTTGATAGTTGTGGTGTAGCCTGTATGATTAACTCGGATGTTCTTACCGTATTTTATACATAATATGTATAGCCTTTGTTCATCTTACTTATATTAAAATATGAATTTTAGAATCTTCATACATGAAAAAAAATTAAAAATAGCAATCCAAAAACTAATGTACCAATGCTAAGGTTCGAATAGCATATAGTAAATAAAACATTGAAGAATTACTATGGACCATGATGAAGGAAATAGAGAATCTAGTCTTTGAAATGTTATCTAATTTTAATCAATTTTTCATTTTGGTTTTATTTTCCATAATGGTTGTTTCTTAGAAGTAAATATAAAATTGAATTTGCTAGACTACAAATTATGGTTATGAATCAGAGGTTGTGACTAATAAAAGTCGATATGGTTGAGGATTGTCAAATTAGTGGTTAGGTCTATTTATTATATTTATTACTGTTAAGATAACGCTTAAAAGTATTTTTTTTAATAAAAAACATTGTTCAGTTTATTTTTGTAAAATTCAAACTTACAAGTAGACTTTATTTTGTATTGCAATAACAACAAGTTGGCTTACAACTTCTCAGGATAATAGGGCATGGTCTGTTGCTTTTCAACGTGTTCTTCTTTCAATAACATGTTGTAATCATTGCTTGGGATGAAGAAGGAAAGAATAACGAAGACAGTCAAAGGCAGTTTTCTTAGATTCATTTAAAGGGAAAAGTAAACAGTAATATTTTCCACATCAGTGGAAACTACTCCTCTAAGGAATTCTCTCCATCAGAAGAAATAGGAGATAAGAGCAGGATAATCACCTAGGAGATGAAATTCTGCAACGTCTAAACATAAACCTCTAGCAAAGGGTTTTGTTTCTAACGCTCAAACGTAATATGAAAGTGTTAGGTATTTAATCTCGTGATGGATGACCAGAGAAATCCCGAAGTGACCCGCAACTCCAGCCATAGCAGTCTTAGTTTCAATACTTCCTCTTATAACAGCTGCAAACAAACTGTGAGATTTTCTGGTGGTTTATGAATGAAAATACATATATTTGATGTAACTGAAACACGTACACAGACAAGAAAATAATTTTGTGTAACTAAAAGAACATGCATATATATATATATATATATATATATCAGGTAGGCGATAGCACTGCCTATGTAGGGATGGCTCGGA
>NW_013665700.1:885201-923933 GCF_000517525.1 Limulus polyphemus | reverse complement strand
GTGGACAGAAGGCTTAGAGTGATGTGACCCACTACCTAGAGTGGACAGAAGGCTTGAGTGATGCTGACCCACTATCTAGGGTGGACAGAAGGCTTGAGTGATGCTGACCCACTAGGAACTGTCACTGATAGCAACAAACAAAGGAGCTAGGAAATGAACACGTCCAAATTTTTGGTGTTTCTACTATCGTGATTTATCGAATAGTATTTTAACAACCACATTACGATGTATATTTTCGTACGAATGCGCGTAAGAGTAAAAATAACTTCAGATACCAACAAAATGCACCGTTTTGAGTGAAAACTAAAAAACTTTTCCTAGTAGGCATGCCCCGGACCTCCCAAATATGGGTTCGCCCCTCATTTCCTTTTCCCTTCTATAGTAGCACTTTCACTCCCTCTTCCCTCTATAGCTTTCTGCGTTGATCCGTTGATTTTATTATTAGTGATTATACAGCGGCAGTAAGATGTTAACCGAAAAAGAAAAAAACAAATGCAGCCAATGTGTGATGACAAAATACCACGCTCGATTTGGAGCAAGTTACGCCCTAGGCTATGTCGCTTCATTAAAATCAGAACAGACTCTCACACACACACAACTTACGCTAATCGCAAGGGAGGAGAAATTGCATTACTCCAACATATTAATGAGCTTGTTAAATAACAAATGACGTTTTTTAATACATCATCACGTTGAATATTCTACTGTGCAGTGACAGACCATCTTATCAAGTAGTAATCCACTCATCAGTTTCCCCGCTAACCTGACCTCGTTAAATAGATGAAATAGATTACATCTTTATACGTAGTTCGTAACCTTTATTGTGGTGAGATTTGTATCGGATAATTAGCATGCCCAGTGCTAAGCCACTCGTACAAACAAACTCTAGACAGCTTTAAAATATGTCAAGGATTGGACGAGACCAATAAAAGCAGGATTTCCATTTTGTCTTTTATATTACACTGTTTATGAAAAGTGTGTATGACGTTTTTAATTCTCTTTTACTCACAACAGTGAAATTATATCAGGCAGGCGGCAGCACTGTCTATGTAGGAATGGCTCGGATTGTTCGTTGTATTTTAAATATCTCCTCAATAGGTCATCAGAACTTTACAATACTAAACAGTGTTTCCTTTTATAACAATATCTATGTAATGACTGAGTCACAAGTTCGTGGAATGTCTGTAAATATCATAACAAAAAGTTTGAATTTCTTGTTCGTCTTTCTTCTGCTTCTTTATTATTACATGACAACTGAAAAAATCGAAACTGAGGTGACATAGTTTCAAACAGAGTATCCGCTTTTATAAGTATTATTAATAACTAGTAGTAATTTTATAAAATCATAATCCTAGTGTAAACGATGTTATCATTACCCCTGGAAGTTAGTTTTCTTACAGCAATTTGGTGTTCCTTTAAAAAGCTTAAGTACAGGGTGAAACAGGAATTACCTTAATGAGGTTCCAACTGTAATATTTATTGTTTATCTATTATTGGCTGTATATTTGTATATTTCTTGGATTAACTAACTACTTGTATACACCTACTCTACTATGATATCCCAGACGGCTAAATCTTTGTCGTGTATACAGTTTTTCTGACATTCATTACTGTCACCGAACTTGGAACTCTTAAACTTTTTTTTGTTGTTGTTGATTCTCAATGCAACTTGATGTGTGGTTTTTCGCGATCACGCATAAATATCTTGTCGCTGTTGCTGTTCGTATTTAAGATTGCACCAATTGCAGCCTATAATGAAACCGTTCTTTTTTCATATGGCAGGCCTAGCATGACATTGTGGTTAAGGTGCTCGGCTCGCAATCGGAGGGTTGCGTGTTCGAATCCCCGTCATCGAACACGCTCGCCCTTTTAGTTGTAGGGGCGTTATAATGTTACGGTCAACCCCACTATTCGTTGTTAAAAGAATATCTCAAGAGTTGGTGGTGAGTTGTGTTGACTAGCTGCCTTCCCTCTTGTCTATCACTGCTAAATTAGGGACTGCTAGGGTAGGCAACCCTCGTGTAGCTTTGCGCGAAATTCTAACCAAATCAAACCAATCTTTTGGTTATAGTAGCAATCTCTGGAATCTTGGTAAAAGATGGGATTGCAAACAGGACCTTTATATCATTCCTCTTTTAGCTTCTAGAACTGAAGTACAGTATTGGATGTCTTGTTCTTATTTACACGCACTTATTTAGATGGTTAATGTGCACGATTGTCCAGTCTCCATAATTAGTAAGACTCACAACACATATATCCTTACTCTCCTACGCGTTATTTGTAGCTTCATATACTGAAGTTTTGAAAGATGGGACTTTTTATTATTTGTAATAACCTTTGGGTTGGTTTGAATTTCGCGCAAAGGTACACGAGGACTATCTGCGCTAGCCGTCCCTAATTTAGCAGTATAAGACTAGAGGGAAGGCAGCTAGTCAGCACCACCCACCGCCAACTCTTGAGCTACTCTTTTACCAACGAATAGTGGGATTGACCGTAACATTATAACGCCCCCACTGCTGAAAGGGCGAGCATGTTCGGTGTAACAAGGATTCGAATCCGCGACCCGCAGATTGCGAGTCGAGCGCCTTAACCACCAGGCCGTACCAGGCTTAAACTTTAGGCTTCTCGTATAAAGTCAGCTTTAAATACCTTTCATTGGCGTGTACGCAAAGTATTATTTTGAAGGCACTGCTGCCTATATTACAATCTCGGTATCAAACACATTAATCAGAGAAAAATATGATAAAATCTTATTAAATTTTAGTTTTAGTTCTAATGACGTTAAGATCACGTATTGTTGGTGTTATTCAACTGTATATTCACAGTAGTTTTTCATCTGCATTTATCTTTTAACCTCAGAATTATGTATCAGCAATTTAGTTACCGAACTGGTTTAATTGACAAAAAATATTGAAAGTAACTACAATACATGTATAAAATACTTTAGAATACTACTTGAAGATCAAGCTATCCTGAGAGCACATATGACTATCGAAAAGGAAATTTTTAGGCTTTACTAATGGCACAGTTAGCAAAAGATAATATTTTTGTGCTTATTATATCTAAGTTTATTTGTTTTTTTAAATTCGCGCAAAGCAACACGAGAGCTATCTGCGCTAGCCGTCCCTAATTTAGCAGTGTAAGACTAAAGAGAAGGCTAGTCATCACCACCCACCGCCAACTCTTGGGCACCTCTTTTACCAACGAATAGTGGGATTGACCGTCACATTATAACGCCCCCGCGGCTGAAAGGGCGAGCATGTTTGGGGGGGGGGGGAACTGGGATTCAAACCCGCGAGCCGCAGATTTCGAGTCGAGCGCCCTAACCACCTGGCCATGCCGGGCCGATATATCTTAGGAAATGAAACTCTTTACCAGACTTTGATTTCGCATGAAATATCAAAGTAGTTCCTTGTGCGGGTATCATATGAGAGACAATAAATAAGTGTCACTGTTTGATATTTGTTTTTTAACTATCTGAAATAATGCTACGTTTAATTTATTTTCTCACGAGAACTCATAGTATGAAAAAATACATAAATTGCACAATATCTGTGTCGTTTTAGCGCAAAGCTACACAACAGACTATTTTCACTTAGTCCATCACTGTAAATCGATTCCCTGATTTTAGCATTGAATCACTGGGGGACAAGTTACACAATGAAAGAAGATTTTAGAGTTATCGAAGCCAACTTTTGCTTTATTTAGCTGTTATAATTGTATTGTAGGCTTAGCTATATGAGTTATATGCTTTAATATTCAATTATTTGGGTCTTTAGAACTGTTAAAACGATTTTTCGTTAACATTTCTTGAGATTCAAATCCACCTAAACTTTACCTAAAGTTGATGTGCAGTGAGTAGTTCAATAAATAAAGTCTAGTAAAGAAATAACAGGAGGGAATTCTTAGTAGCCGCGACTGTAATTAGTTCTCATATTGGTCAAAATATGGAACTATGAGCTAAACGTTTGTACTTGAAAAAAAGACTCAGAGCCATTCTAGAGTAGCTGCTAACAAGAGGGAATCCTCAATAGCCGCGGCACTTGAAATGATTTTAGGCAGGATTGGAGTAAATTAATCTATGAGACTTTTTTTTTCTTCTTCACTAGCTATATTTTTGTGCGCCATCAATACCAAGCGACGGGCGCGCTATACTGGATTCAATTTTATTACTCATCAGGATGTCTACAAGCTTACCCTCAAATTGAAATTCTTTTAGGCAGAATTAGAGATTAGATACCCTGGGCGTGGTCAAACATCAACCTCCTAAGTCCAAAAACTGTAATTATATCTGAAATCGGTGAAGAGATGATTGAGCAATGAGCTGAAAGTTTGTACTAGAAAAATAAAAACTCAGAGCCATTCTATGAACCGCTATGCCGAGGCTAATAGCAATTCTAATATAAACTTCAAAAGCACTGCTATACAGGCTGAGGTTTAATTTCAAAACACATACTTAGTCGGCTTCTATATTAATATCTGGGCAAATAATGTTTTAACAGCAAACTTATCATTGTCGCATAAAATGTGCTTAACAAACGTATAATTTTTGTTTACTAATATTATAAACCATGATAGAAAAATGATATCAATAACAGAACAATAAGCTTCGTTGACGTTGGGATAGCGATAAAACATTTTCTCTAACTTTTAATTAACGTTTTATCTTATCAAATAACTCCATTGTTTAGCATACATAGGATATAGCATTTCCTCTAAGAATAGATTTATTGTAAGTAATATCAATAACAGAACAATAAGTTTCGTTGACGTTGGGATAGCGATAAAACATTTTCTCTAACTTTTAATTAACGTTTTATCTTATCAAATAACTCCATTGTTTAGCATACATAGAATATAGCATGTCCTCTAAGAATAGATTTATTATAAATTTTGTTTGCTCGTTTATTGTATTATTTTTTGCTGTGCCCACCATGGTATCGAAACTCGGTTTTTAGCGTTCAGGCTTACCGCTGAGCCACTGGAGAAAGTGAGGTTACTGTAAATCTAGCATAATAGAGGTTGCTCTTGTGGTTTATACCGACTCGTCCAGCAACTACTTGTATGAAAAGGAATATTTTCGAAAAAGCAGGTTTTAAAGTACTTTAACAGATATTAACTAGAGATCCAGTCAGAAAAATAACTGAGATTTATGGTTAGTTTGATTGTGTATATCACGCTTATCTCTGCGATTTCCTTATTTATTGCATGAGTGATCATAAGTGAATGCAACAAACAAGCGGTGTGTTACCGAAAAAGATGAGGTCGGAAACTATGCCACTATGCCTATCCCTCTCTTAGATCGTTTTGATTATTAATATCCTTAGATTCATGATCTATTATATTATTTAACTCATGTATAAAAGGTGGCTAGTTATTAATGTGTAATTTATAATTAACTTAGAAGTAAACTTTCAGACATTTATGAAAGTGGGTATGCATGTGGTACTCGTTTCTGTATATCTATTTATGTATGTAGACAGATATTTACGTGATAATTTAGAAATAAGTTACATTGCTAAATGTGTTCCATTTTAAAGTAATTACTATATATATATTATATATGTACATATCAGACCACCAAACCATTTTATCAACGAGTTTACATTCAAGTTGTTTGATAACAAGTTTCTCCTCAGGATATAATTTTGCAGAAAAAATATAAAACTTTCAGACAGTTATTAAAGTAAACACAAATAACCTGATTTAAACACACATTTCTTCCAAATGTACACACATAAAATGCATTCCTTATATAAACTGAATACATTAAAGGTAATCAAAAATAAATAGATTTAAACTTGTAAAATATACTTTCATTTTTTACATTTTCTTAACGTTTTTCTTTAGAATAAAACTTTACATAAATTATGCTTCATTCTGTTATTACAGGAAAACATTTTGTTTCTATAATCTATAAAAATGCGATAAAACAAATGTCTCTTACTCGCATTATTCTCATTTGTGTGATTTTAACCGAAGCACAACTCAAAGTAACTTTACTCACTCTCTGTTACTTCTGTCTTCTTACTTCTACCCATTTAACGTTGCGCTAAAATATATTTGTGTGATTTTAACCGAAACACAATTCAAACTAACTTTACTCACTCTCTGTTACTTCTGTCTTCTTACCTCTACCCATTTAACGGTGTGCTAAAATATATTTGTGTGATTTTAACCGAAGCACAATTCAAACTAACTTTACTCTCTCTCTGTTACTTCTGTCTTCTTACCTCTACCCATTTAACGGTGTGCTAAAATATATTTATGTGATCTTCACCGAAACACAATTCAAATTAACTTTACTCACCCTCTGTTACTTCTGTCTTCTTACCTCTACCCATTTAACGGTGTGCTAAAATATATTTGTGTGATTTTAACCGAAGCACAACTCAAACTAACTTTACTCTCTCTGTTACTTCTGTTTTCTTACCTCTACCCATTTAACGTTGCGCCAAAATAAATTTATGACATATTTTGGAAGTCGCCGTTATCCTGTAATAATTTTTACTACCTGCACTTTGGATCACAGTGTGTCTTCTTCTGGTCGTCATTACTACTATATAAATTTGCCATTGTTTATTCTGCTTTCCACATTATTGCTCTGGAAGTTGGCTTTGCTGGAGCTTTTGGTACAATACTTCTCCAAGCTGTTCAGCGCACTTCACGTCCATGGTGCTCTACAGGCACGTTACGGAATACGTTTCCTTAGTTGAGTGCCAAGTGTAGCAGACTTATCGCACTTCAACGTAAAAGCTATCATTGTTAAAAGCATTATTTAACTCAGGTTAATTTTTCTTATTATCATATTACTGTGCTAAAGTTTAAGCGTCACGTCTAGCGAAGTATTTGGCGGCGGTTTTATTTTTCACTCAATATATATTACCCCATTTCTTGGGTATAGGACATGCTTCACCATTTCCTTCATGAATAAACTGGTTCCCAAAGATGGTTGAAGTCGGTGACTGAAATTTCTTCATGCATTCTCTGGCTCTACTTGGGGTGCTAATCGACCTACACTGTTGTATTTTTATTTTTTTGCTCCTGTCTCTATTCCCAACTGGACTATGGTTGTGTTTCTTTCTGCAGTGCTTCATCCTCACTTTTACATCAATAATGGACTTTATTCAATTTGCTGATTTCCATATTTGTCTCAGGGCTTTAAATTCTACTCCAAATTTTGCATTGTAAATTATTCCTGGTGAACCACCACTAGAGTTTCACCCTGACTCTCTCATAGGCCTTTTGGGCTTTAATTTAATATTCATTCTGGAAACTCACTAACTCATTTTCCAAAGCCATAAGTATCTGACCTTCTATCGTTGGGGTTATGGACCGATTACAATACCTACCACGTGTGTCAACCTTCTGAACTTCACTAATATATATGTTACTTCGAATGTTGCAACTACTACTATAAGTCACTTTAACCCCCCCCCCTGGCAGCTTAATAATGTGTTAATTGATTTCACTCTCACTCGGCTTCCACGATATTACATTCTTGCTTCTTCTTGGTTCCAATTCGTATCAACTTTTCGGTGCACTTTAGCTATTTATCTTTATCACTCCTATGACCACACTTGTGCCTATTACATTCTTAATCCTAGAATTGCCAAATCTTTCTACATTCCTGACCAAGCTGGTATATAGTGTTCGTAGTGTGAAATTCCTGGCTCTTTTCTTGCTCTGGAGAGGATTACCTCTGAACCTACTCTCACTATTCAGTTTTCCTTCCTTCCGACTCGTGGACTTGTTTGAAAGTCTTGGATTATCATTTCTTCCCTTCTCATTCGGTTTTAACTTGGGAATGTCGCATTATTATTTGAAACTTGTCTCACCTTGGCTGTTTTGTTTGCTTTATTTGGGTTCTAAGTCATACTGGAATTTCTGGAAATGAATGAATCTATAGACTGGTTGACTAAGCCTATCATTGAAAATTTTCCCTTTCTTAATGTGCAAGTTTAGTGATATAGACTCCTTCTACATATGTATTCTGCTTGGGTACTTCCTGGACCTCCGTTATCAGTGTAAGTGCCAAATTTATACTATTCAGCTTACACCTCCAACAGAAAACATTTTGCTGTTCCACACAAACGTTTTGACGTCATAAACACCCGTCTTCGCCCTAGAATTTGTTTTCAACTCTACTCTCTTTAAGCCTGCAGTTATAAAGACTTTCCTCTATATAGAACTAGTCATAGATCGCAAGATATTATACATCATGTTTTTCTTCTTTGATTTGTTTTGAATTTCGCGCAAAGCTACACGAGGGCTATCTGCGCTAGCCGTCCCTAATTGAACAGTGAAAGACTAGAGGGAATGCAACTAGTCATAACCACCCACCACCAACTCTTGGGCCACTATTTTACCAACGAATAGTGGGATTGACCGTCACGTTATAACGCGCGCCCCGGCTGAAAGGGCGAGCATGTTTGGTGGGACGGGGATTCGAACCCTCGACCCTCAGATTGCAAGTAGAGCGCCCTAACCATCTGACCATGTTGGGCCCATGTTTTAAGTTCCATAGTTTATTAAAACATCTTGCTGCCGTCTGCGTTTTACAGGAACAGAAGTGGGTAATCTTACTTTAGATAATAATGATTTCAACTACGCCTCATTTAACCTCATCTATTCTACGTATCTTATTACATAAGATCTTATAGATTTGTACTGGTGTGAGTGTAATTATGTTAATCGAGTTCTTTATTCACTAAGTCTATATAGTATTCAAATACTCAACAGGAGCTTAAGTCCCTATCTACTTATGGAGAGTTATAACTAAATAAAAACACGTTTCACTTCATTTCTGATTCAATCTAAAAATACAAACTCTCACATACATTTTATCTGATTCTTTTCCAAACTGTGTATAGCAATCTTTCTAATTTATTCCAGGCCTAGAGCTATTTCTACTCTTTGTGTACTTTCTGACCTAACGCATAATTACACAGAATAATTAATTGTGTAAATATATTTCATTTTGCAATTCATCATCATCCATTAAAATTAAACGTGTCACAAGAGATTGCTTACATAATAATTATGATAAAATACTACTTCTTAGCCGGGATTACCTCTCACTTTAAAAGTAAATGTATTTTAAAAAGGGAAGTAGCCTTAATGGGTAAAATAAGACCTGAAGAATTTATCATGATAAAAATATTGAACTTTTAACTAGTTTATTACAATTAACGCATATATTTTTGACTGATGAGGAATGAAATAAACGATGAAAGAATTGTAAGCGATTCAATTCAATACACACTATTTAAAGAACATCTCAGTTACAATAGTTAGAACTTATACAAGAGCAGACTGTGGCTCTGATCACAACCCAATGAATGAACAAAGAGGCCTCAAACAAAGAAAATGAGGTTTAGAACAATTCAGTAACAATAACATAGCTGAGGACGTTGTTATATAGACTAATGCCCAGTTTCTAATATCAATAAATGAACAGCTTTCAAACATGAATATTGAAGACCAGAGAATTTTGATCAAAAATATGTTAAAATTATGGGGAAGAAAAAGAGGAAAAACAGCAAAGTCTGGATGAATTACAATATTCTAAGAGATGGACAAAATAAGACAACTGTCAAGAGGAGGAACAGAAAAATAGGGAACTATATAAGAAAACCAGTCATTGTGTAGGCAATCAAACTTTGAGTATTTGAACAGGAAAAGGCAGAAACGGAGAAATGCAACAGATGACATACCTAAAATTCATAGAAAAATAGAAGAAATGTCCCTGTCTCCATTTGGGACCATCACAAAGAAGACGACCAAATACTTGTTGGACTTTAGGATGCTAACGAGAGTAGATCGTTGTTTGTGTGATAATTGTATAATGGTGTTAGCGAAGAGGACTCAGCCATAGAAGTGATAGAGCCAATTAACAACGGCCTAGCAGCTCTTTAAAGGAAAGTGCGTAATTCCATCAGAAGTTTGCAAAATTGAAAGGCTTACGGAACATACGAGATTCTAACAAAATTTTTAGAGGAAATGGACATTATAGGGATTAAGTATGTGACTGCACTTTGTAACTAAAGTTAGAGAGGAGGGACAATGTCAACAAACTTTTGTGTCGATCTTCGAGAACTCCACAGCAACGTAGGGTAACCAGTACAGGTATATCAACTTAATCAGTCACACCACAAAACTGTTGCTAAAATACTTAAGATAATTAAACATGAGCTTGATTATGGGCAAGAAGACGAAAATGGTTTTTGAAGAGGTCGGTACTGATGAAGGAGTATATTCTGCCCTCAAATGCTAGGAAGAAGAACATAGAAATGTAAAGAAATATTAATATATGTTTCATATAATGGCTGGAAATGGCTTCATTACCCATTCAAGCCGTCTCCAGCCATTATTAGTCTCAAATTGGTTCCGCGTCATCTAATATGTTTCATATATTTTGAAAAAAAAAAAGGTTTTCACAGATTAATTATGAGAAGTTATTGAAGATCCGGTAGAAGGTTGAAATAGGTCAAGCAGAATCCTGAAGAACGTATACTAGAGCATAAAGCAGTAATTGGTCTGTGATTAAGAGAGGTGTATATGACAAGGATGGTTGTTGTAACCTGCTTTGTATAACTTGTATGTAGAGTGGTTAAGGAGAGAAGTAATTACTGATACAGAATCGATCAAAGATAACGTAAATATAATGTGTAATAATTGGATCCTGATGATGCTGCACTTATTGGTGAAGCTGAGGAAGAGATACAATGGGTTAATTCACAAGCTTGATGATAAGCTTATGGACATTCCAATAATGTGCATCAAAGCAGAAGGTAAAGAGGTAGAGAAGTTTACTTATTTAGGGACGAATATTGGTAGTGAAGGCAGATGTGGAAAAGAGATAAAGAGAAGTATAGAGGAAAAATGATCAAAGAGCATTATTAACCCTCAAATAATTGTTCAGAAGCGATTTAAAACAAGGATTGAATAAGAGAATACTAAAATGCTCCGTGTGATCAATCTTTCGCCATGGTGTGAAAACGTGGACCCTGTCTGCTAAACCAAACCGACAGTAAAAAACATCTGAAATGTGACGTTAACGAAGAAAATTCACCAAATGTAATCTTCGAAAGATTTTAAAATAGAACGTTTACCAATCATTTTATCTCCACTCTGCTTTTAACTTACACTTTTAACACCTTATGACTCATGCCATTAAAATTACTATTGCCATTTATAGATGCGTTAATATTGTTCAAAAAAGACCTTTACTATCTTTTAAGGTCAGATAATTCTAAATTTAAACCGTTATTTGGCAATAATTTTGGAACAAATCCAAATACTTTGTAGTATATTTTTTAGTCAACTCAGTAGCATATTTTGTTGTTTTTTTTTTTGCTCTACCTTAGATTCACTACTTTTATTAAACTTGAAAGTCAATTTTAACATTGAAAGGTTATGCTGCTCTTTACGTTTAAGTGCGTCTTGTTCGTTTAGGTTAATTTGTTAAGAAACTTCATTGTTATTTGTAAATCAATGTATTTTTCTTTAGTATTGCATGTTAATTTGTTTGTTTTAATGCAAAGCTACACAACAAGCAAGCTACTCTCTGTTCGCTGCGAGGATCGAACCTGGAATTCTATCGTAAATCCTGAAGCTTACGACTGAAACACGGGGAGGGGAGGGGGACTTTAGTGCTCCCAAATATGTCAGTCTTAAGAAATTATCATGGCCTTAAACGCTAGCTTATTGGAGCTCAATATGGATCCCCAAAACGTTAAAGAATACCATAATAATGTTTCCTGAGATAAATCAAAACTCTTATAATGTGAGTTTTCTTTAGGAACGAATATAAAGGCAAAATCTAATAGCACCTGCAAAATCTTGATTGTTTTATTACTTATCAAAGCATAACACACCATGGTAAAAAAAATCTATATTAATTCTATATTTGTAAGTGATCAATTATCATGAATGAAATGAATAAAAACCCTATAACTCGAGCGCTTTCAAAAGGTGGACCTTTCTTCTTCAGGGGCAAACAGTTTTTTTAACATCACAAATATCATGAATTTCACCTTTTGTTCTTTAAAGTTCGGAAAAAACACTAAGTGTAAAAGTTATAACCCTAAAAACAGTAATTTGTCATTGCTTTATGAATCAAACGAGAGTAGCTGAAATACTCTACTGCTTGCACAAAAATGAACAAATTTGATCAGAACTGGTTTTCTCGATAACACCAAAGGCGGCCTAAAGAAACAGCATGCATTGGCCAGCATCCATTTTCTGAAAGAAAAAAATTAGTAATTGCAAGATTACGGTTTTACTGTCATACAATATGAATGGTTCACTTCCTAATCTTAGAGAATTAAATTCATTGTTATCGTCGAGTCTCAGTGATAGATTACAAAGTTTACTGTTACGGAGAATGTTTGTTGATGATTTGTTTAATATTAAAACTTTAACAAACACATGTTGTATGGATCGCGCTAGCCGTCCTTAATTTAGCAGTGTAAGACTAGAGGCAAGGCAGCTAGTCATCACCACCCACCGCCAATTCTTGGGCTACTCTTTTACCAACGAATAGTGGTATTGACTGTCCCATTATAACGCCCAAACGGCTGAAAGGGCGAGCATGTTTGGTGTGATGGGGATTCGAACCTGCGACCCGCAGATTGCGAGTCGAGCGCACTAACCACCTGGTCTCCAGTAACATGAATCTTATTTTAAGCTTCTTTTCGAAAAATGTGTGCAAATGTTTCTTTGTACCAGCCACTTGTGACAACTATAACATTATATTAGGACATTAAAAATTGCCATTTACCAAAAAAAGATCGTTTATTTCACTAAATAGCTAGATAATAAAATCAAATTTAAGTTCATTTATCTTTATGGTTGGTATATCATGAAAGATGTGAATGAAATGTATATATAAAAAAAAACACTATTTTCATATTTATGTTCCGTTGTCATTTTATGAGAAACCGTAATGTATGAATATACTGCAACTTAATGTCCGTCATTAATTTTATTGTTTTTACTGTTGATTTTAGAACTATTTGTCTAATCACTCCCAACTGTTGAGTAAAATCAATTTACACAGCACCCAGAGCAATAAAAACTGCTATAAACCCGAACAGCCTTCTTTCAAATATTCGTCTGATAAAATTGGAGGAAGAGAAATGAGTGTAAGATTCTCCATGAGGATTGATGATGAATAATTAACGATAAAGTAGTATTTAAATATGCTTTTTCAACATTTACATCTGAGTTCACTTAACCTCACTAACCCTTTTAATTTATGCACGTAAATCATCGAGTGGTGTCATTTCGGCCCCTTAAAAGATGGCATCAAAATCTCTAAAACATAATACATAAAAGATATAATATATATCATGCGTAATCTTAATGTTTCTTTATAGAGAGCACAAAATGTAGTCAATATGTAAATGAAAAAAACATTTAGGGTTTTATCAAATTTTATCTATTTCAAATACAGAATGACTATTTTGAAGAAGAAAAAAGGGTGAACTTAAATTAGCCTGCTTGAACAACAGCAATAGGAATGAACTCTTATAAACAGAATTTCATTAACAAATGAGTCTTTTTATGTACTCATAGGTTAACCAAAGCAATTGGAAATATCATTTACTCAATTACGAATATCTCTGTAGAAGATTGGTCACCACGGGAACTGAATTAACATGAATTTAAATTTGGATGCTCTGTGTGTCTTTATTGATTTATTAAAATATTCTTAAATTCGGTATCTGATCTAAAAAATAAAAGAAACATGCTGTTTATTCATAACTTTGGAGCACCAGATACAATACTTATTCATTATATTATTTACAGTGCTAAATATTGCAACTCCAGTTCTTAACAGGATCGTTCTCACATAATTTAATGTTAACCCTGCGGTATTGTCTCAAATTAATAATGTTCACCATTCATGAGAAAAAGGATTTTATTGAGATTTTATAATAAAAATGAGCTATCATCACAGAGTAGATTTTAGTGAAATATTTCTTTGTAGATGCAGTTATCAATTAAAGTACCTTGCCTTTCTGTTCCAACAGATTTTCATTAAAGTAAATAGAAATATTTATTTTAGTTTCTTTTTAATTGTTTTATATTTGCATTTTTTGTAATTTTTATTGGTTAAATCTGAAACTTAATCTTTTTTGTTCATGTTTTAGTGTATATATCACTAACGTGACATATTTTGAGATGCAGTGCCTGTAAATGTTACTTAATTCATGTTTTTGTGTAAAACACACAAGGAAAACATCAACGTTTTATTGTTATAACTTTGAAAAATTATATCCGTGCGAATCAGTAATCAGTTCTTCCTAGTTTAGGCAAGTTAATTTTTTGGAATGATTTCGTAATAGAGTAAAACTGCATACAGATTTTACAACAACGTCGTCAGTCACTATAATCATTCAGTTCACCAAAATAGTGGAATGTAGTCGAGCTTAAAATCTAGCTTCAAAAGCATGTTATAACTTGTGAAAAAACGAAAAAAAATGCCTATTTATGGGTTGCCACTAATTGACCCATTTCTTTCCTTAGCTGTAGAATGAAAGTGTCCTGGAATGAAAAGTATTGATTCGTTTAAACCTAAAACTACAATAAAATAATGTTCCCTCCCTACCCTAGATCTGTATGAATGACCAATATCAAAGGCATGTGCCAACCATGAAATAGATCCGCCACATAACATGGCTGCAACAAAACAAGTAAAAATCATACAATGTAGAAGAATGTGGACTTTGTTCCTGGAGGAATAGGACTATGAACGCACAACACCTGGCGTACTAATATACGTTACACACATACTTGGAGTGCTGATGTTAAATTTTATATCCAGATTAAGAATTGTAGCAAGCCATGCTGTAAGGTTGCTACCACATATGGAGCTTAAATTCCTTGTAGGTAAATGACAGGTTAAATTCAAGTTCAACGCATGTAATTAAGTGAAATAATTACATACTGTACTTGAAACAGAAAATTAAAATCATTCATCAAGACCAATTTATTGCGATACACACCAAAGTAGCCTTTAAAATAGGTGACCCTATGTTATTAAGATCTTGAACTGTATTTTGAGCCCATTAATAAGTTTAACAAACCTTCATACCAGTCAACATAATTTCAGAAATATTGTGTTACAGTTAAGTCATTTGTCTTAAATATTTACCTACAAAAGACCCACTTTTACGACGGCTTGTTGATTGAGTTATAAACTCATAAAGTCGAGTTTAGGTGTCAAAATTACATTGTATTATTATACTATTTATGTTTGGTTTCCATATTATTATACTATTTATGTTTGCTTTCCATATTATTATACTATTTATTTTTGCTTTCTAAATATTATAAGATGTTGGGCGATTGTTCCTATTACGAAATTTTCTAAATAGTGTTATCTTATATATCTATAAATACTATTTATTCTAGGCATTTATAATTAACGAACTGACCAAAGTATTAAATCGAAAATCCTTTCACTGGCTTTCACTCACATCCATTTAGTTAATGTTGGACCGATACTCATAGCCAATATAACCAAAAACTAATACAAAACTTTACGTCATATCTTTGCAAAAAACCCTCTAAATAACACTGTTGACTGTATGACAGATTGATGTCCAGTATATAATAACACTGTTGACTGTATGACAGATTGATGTCCAGTATATAATAACACTGTTGACTGTATGACAGATTGATATCCAGTATATAATAACACTGTTGACTGTATGACAGATTGATATATAGTATAGAATTATATTCAGTACGCAACAATGGGTCTAAAATGTGAAATGTTTCAGATATTTTTATTGACCTTTTGGTTTTGTGAGTATAAGTGTATATGTGTTTAAACATGAAACTTCCTTTTTATGATACAAAACACAACTATTCTACATCCGTAAACAAAACAGACCGTTTAAAGCTATTAGAACGTCCAATAAAGCAAGAGAATAAATAGTGCGCCCTTCTTCCTAACATTTATTTTTTATAATTAACACCACTGCTCAAAACTTCTGTGGTCTTTCAAAATACTTAAATTTCTTCAAGTTTCTTCTTCTTTTCTGACTAATGGCATCTCTGAAGGTAGATAGCTCCTAATAAATAATGCCTAGACTGCGAATCTGTGTGTCCAACGTTCGCGTCTCGTTGCTGCAAAATCACGCTCCATACTTTAGGATTCATGGTACGTTATAAGAGTGATTATCAAGTCCCAGCACATACAAATGCATGGTATGACCACCACCAGGATATACGTGCCAGACCAGGCAAAGTTGAAGCTAAACGAAGAAACCACCTATTGCACAACTTTACTAGTAGGATATCGACTTCTTCTGCACTAACATGACGGAAACGTCAACCATGGAAAGTCTTCAAAAGGAATGAAGTTTGCAGGAACAGCAGTATAGGACTCTCTTCTGCATCCTGCTAGGCAGTAGGCCTCTATATGAAGGGTTAGAGCCTGTTGATATCCCTGTGATTATCATTTATTACTAAGCTACAGATGGGTGTGTGTTTTCTTATAGCAAATCCACATCGGGCTATCTGCTGTGTCCACCAAGTGAAATCGAACCCATGGTTTTAGCATTGTAAATCCGAAGACTTACCACTATCCCACCGGGGAGTCCATGCATTTGTTTTGCTTTTTGTCATCCATCTGCGAAACAACCGCTCCAGATTTTACGTAGTACTGGATGCGAGTCAATTGCAAATATTAAGTTGGTGGTACTGTCTATTTTCGATTCATTTCTTTCAGAAATCTAGAGGATAGCTTGCTTTATGGCTTCTAGATCTATTCTTGTGCATCTTGGGGAAAGCTTGAATGCTTCAAACTCCTTATGTAGAATGCTGCTGCTTCTCTAGACGATGAATGGCGAGAGAGCTGTCTGTGGTATAGGAACTATACGTGGCGATCACGAGTAGAAAATGTCCAGCATGGTTGTTAAGTATATGATGACAGCCTTTTTCTACTTTACAATACCACCTGTCCATCCATGGTTGGTGTCTGAGAAGTGGGTATAAAGCTGAAATATCCCCACTGAAACGGTAATAGGAGGTGTAATAAAGCACTGATGAGGGTGGCTGAAGTAATTGATAAATTTAAATAGTTTTCAATAATCATTCCAAAAGGTAAAATTGTGTATGTATATATATATATAATAATAATAAAAGAAATAGCTTCAAAACTATTATCATATTTATTACATTAGTTGTTAATAAGCGATTAAAATCATCACTATAAAACAATAATGAACTTAATATAAGACAAGCCTTAAAATTATTATATAAAGTCCATTATAATTTCCAGTCGTAAACTTGAAGTCATAAGCTGAGTGCTTATTCCCACAACGTCTCAACTCCTACTGCCTTTCACTGTTTGCAGCCAGTTGTGGGAGAGCAGTTACCCTTAAAAGTTCTACTAATACTACAATAAAAAATATATATATAACCAACCTCAAAATATTTCTACTAAAAGTTCCTCTCAACCTCCGCCCTTAAAAGTTCTAATAGTTCCTAAAGTAGAATATATATATATATGATATACTAAGTTATTTTGTTTCTTTAATATATATACCATACAAGAACATAAATTTGTTTGCACTTAAAAGTAAAACTATACAATGGGCTATCTGTGCTATCCCCACCACGAGTTTCGAAACCCGGTTTTTAGCGTTGTCAGTCCGCAGATATCTCACTGAGCCACTGGGAGGGGGAAGATATAAACACATCGTTGGTCTACTTTAATTGAATGAATTTGTATATATTTTTTCGAAAACTGAGAAGTGGTGTTATATATATATAAATCGATTATTTTAAACTGTTACATTAGGTTTTTAACAGACACATCCGTTGTTTCCTAACTAAACAGAGGTTTATTTGGTTTTCAATCAAATTGAATCTCTAGTTGGATATTTGCATTAATATCCGTATCTCCAGAAACTGTATTTTCTATCTGACAGCCTCCCAGTGGCACAGATAAATCTATCATAACTCGAAAACTAGAGGTGATCAGTAATTTTCAACATGAATTTTAGAATCATCATCGTCAAATTACTCAGAAACACGCCCCCCCCCCCCCAAGTGGCACAGCGGACTTACAACGCTAGAAACAGGGTTTCGATTACCGTGGTGGGTAGAGCACAGATAGCCCATTGTGTAGCTTTGTGCTTAACTTCAAACAAAATAAATACATATCTGACAGGGAACTTGTAAATCTTACATGAGATCGCCAATTTTCTTAGGGAAGATCTGTTTTTTGTTGTTCTTTTTCTATAGCGAGAATAATAAACGGTAAATCTGAATGAAAGCTCTTTGGAATTTTGTTTGTGTGATGTTTTACTTTAAAAACAGTTCTACCATTAGAAGATCATATATTCGTTTTTTAGTTTTCCTCAGAAAATAAGTTTTTTATATTTTCAAACTTCAATACTGTTTCTTTTTCTTTCATTCCACATAACCGGTCCTGGAATCCCTAGTTGCTGCCAAGAACAGATAATGGTGTGTCAGGTTTACCTTTCAAGTTGCCGCACTTGATACACCAACTAACAACTGGACGAATTCAATTTGAACTATTTTCCCAAGTTAATAGTACTTATTCTCCCGCTTCTTACCCTCCTCAAATATTCTTTTATTACAACATCAAACAAAACCAGAATCTTCTACAAACTTAAAAAAATTGCCATTAGTTTATTTATGAAACACTAATAAATAAATGGCTTAGATTATTAGAATTATTGAAAAAAAATAGTAACTAAGACACTCTATTCCTTTGTTGATACGTGCAGCACTTAAACAGGGATAAAAACATCAATACACTTATTTTATAGAAATGAATAAAAAACCTATAACCCGAGCGATTTCCAAAGATGGGAATTTCTTTTTACAGGGGCAAACTGGGAACGTATTTTATACACACGGTAAGCTCACCTAGAATCATGTGTGTTTAGAGTCTACTAGTAATGGGGTGGGGGTGTCCTTGAATTTACTTTGTTTTTGTATTTCCCGTCTGCACGTAAAGTATAAAAGAAGAACTTGTTACAACAATAATAAAACGCTGGCGATGGCCCAGGAAGCTAAAAAAAAATAAAATAAAAAAAAATGGTTTATTGAAATGTAATCCACTTCCTATTTACTCCTTTGATATTACTGGCATTGCATATTTTGCTGGCTGTTTTTCATGTTAATCAACGTGCTTCATTCTCTACTGGCTAGTCTTTATTTCTCTAATCTTGTTTTTTCTTACCTACCTTTCATTTCTTTTTTTCTTCAAGATATTCAAACTCTATTACCACATATTTTCTCGTAACTTCTGCCTTTTTATCCCCCTGTGGAAAATGTCTACTTTGCCTCTCGCTAAGACTGGTTAGGCTTGGGAAAATGCCTACTTTGCCTCTCGCTAAGACTGGTTAGGCTTCCAGTGTTCGAATTGATCTATTTTTTTTAATAAGTGAATAAGTAATCGGCCGTGAAAACTTATTCTATGACCATCTCAAAGAAGAAAGAACAATTTTTTCATCAAAGCTGGGAGTGTTCACTAGAGTCTGTTGTCTTAATTTGATTCATCAA
This sequence comes from Limulus polyphemus, assembly GCF_000517525.1. Taxonomy (NCBI): domain Eukaryota; kingdom Metazoa; phylum Arthropoda; class Merostomata; order Xiphosura; family Limulidae; genus Limulus; species Limulus polyphemus. Next base: position 904,373 of record NW_013665700.1, on the reverse strand, counting down.
TTTATGTAAATACACATATTTGTTTTTACACTAGAACCACTATTTTTCAACATTTCACGTCTTTCATTGTGTAACTTTGCGCATAAACCCAAACAAACGAAATCCTATCTTACTAAATGATGAAAAATAAACAAGAACAGCATTGATAATTAATGTGTTAATTAATTATCTGAGATATTCGTGTAGTAGATACAAGTAATTAGGTTTATATTCAGTTAGGACTAACAGATATGATGAACATCGCGTGTGAATGTAAATGGTTTTTATAACATTATTGGTATTAGTCTCGTGCTGTTTTCAATGCAGTGATATGAAAATAATATATCTAACTTTATCTTAACACAAAAAGAAGTATTATGAAACACAACTCGTAATCAAATGTGATTTTCTTTACATTTGTTTAGCTCAAGGAGCATAGTTGTTTTGCCTGTTTAAGTGCTTTAAGCTATAAATGTTAGATTTAAACAATGAAAGAATTCTAGTAGAAAATACTTACAACACAGTATATTTTGTAGAACAATCCTCGCGTTTGTAATATACTGATGCTTTTCTATGATAATCGAAAAATTAATTAATTCCCGAAAATAGTCCGTTTGATTTTTTTAAATGCAGTTCAACTAATAACTCACCTACGTGTTATAATTTTATTGGTAAAATCATAATATCTTGATGTGGCTAATTCTCTTGTAGTTAAATATTTGAAATGCTAAAGAATGTGATATGGATCAGGTCTTGTCTTAATAGTAACAGGCCCTCCAGTGGCACAGCAGTATGTCTGTGGACTTCCAACGTTAGAAACCAGGTTTCGATACCCGTGGTGGGCAGAGCACAGATAGCCCAGTGTGTAGCTTTGTGCTTAATTCCAAACAAACAAAAAAATGGCAACAGAATGAAATGTTTTTCAACTGATAAATTGTGATGACACCTATTTTGAAATGGAACGTACAATGCACAGAGTATGATGAAATATTGCTGATGATTTCAAACACATGATCTCTAACAAGCCCTTGACAGGCATGAAACCAGAAACGTACGTATATAGCTTTTAAACAATTTTCTAGGTGATAGATCAATAAAGTCATTTTATTGTTAAAAACTATATTACATCCATTTGACCAGTCCAGGACAAAAGTGAGTTACAACTTCATTCAAATGTATTGATTTAACTCTTTCGTCCATTTGACCAGTCCAGGACAAAATTGAGTTGCAACTTCATTAAATTTATCGATTTAACTCTTTCGTCCATTTGACCAGTCCAGGACAAAATTGAGTTACAACTTCATTCAAATTTATCGATTTAACTCTTTCGTCCATTTGACCAGTCCAGAACAAAACTGAGTTACAACTTCATTCAAATTTATGGATTTAACTCTTTCGTCCATTTGACCAGTTCAGGACAAAAGTGAGTTACAACTTCATTCAAATTTATTGATTTAACTCTTTCCGGAAGAGGCAAGTGATCTTCCACGGCACGACATGAATCACACTCTCCACAACAGTAAACTTTAGCTTTCTACGAAAGAGCTGTCTTCATCAACTCTCTTCATAAAATCGTGACGTGAAGTACTAGATAAACGCCATTTATTGTCACTAAGCAGGATACTAAGATAGTAATTATGGTATTTGTTCTAACATCTACACGAGTTACTGAAAATATGCACTTAGTTGGTTAATAAGCCACAAAACCATTCATTACTTAACCATATTTCTGGCTTTTTAGCTAAGATCTCGCAGATAAGCGCTTATCATTGATACGTATTATTTACCACTAAGTTTGGCCCAGGTAGTTATCGTACGGTTTAAAATCACAACTATAACTTCAACGTTATAAAAATTATTTGGGGGCATAAACACATTTGAAAGAACAAGCTAGGTCCTCAATGGCTAAAGATACAAAAAGTCTGGATATATTTTATTTCCTTTTTTCTAGCTAGTTACCTGACTAGTTATATATGACGATGTCGGATATTATAAACTAGCATTTTGTCAAACATTTTTAAACCTGATTTTTTGCTTTCCTCTTTAATCTAGAAAAAGAGATAGTTACGCTTCGTACTATGTGTTTAAATTTGCTAAGCCTTATGTTTGCTTTATCAACAAACAGTCTCCATCCTCTTGGCAATTTGCCTGTCAGATTCATTCGAGTCCTAGCACTAAAAAAATTGTTTGCTGAGTCATCTCAACCAGACAGTCATCTTCTTCTAGACTGCAGCCGGTTGAAAAGACATACGATATGCATATATTCACGTTTTATTGTACAGACAAACGAGTTGCTACCTAAAACCTGTTTGTAGCAGAAAACAAATATACTATTTCCCAAACTGTCAAATTGCATTATATTCTAAAACATTTAAAACAAAAACCTTTTCCAATTTTCATTCTTATGATTGAATTTATACGCATATAAAGAACAATAAATGTTTGTTGTAGCTTATGGAAATAAATCGCGCATTATTGACAAACATGCCTTAATATCATAAAGATAACTGAAATAATTAAATTTAAATTTGAATAGGTTTTGACAAAGACAACTATTCCTACGACATGTTTTCCTAATCATGTCTTCAGTGTATTTTTTCCAATTTTTCCAGGTTTTATATTTCAGAAACTACATATTTTCCTGCAACTTGAAGAACACAGGTTGAAAATTCACTTATCTATATATATATACATATCTACAGGTATAACATAGTCTACAGTCGGTGAGCGATTTGTTTTTAGTTTTATAATAACTGAATCGCATAAAGAATTAAGAATATAAGTTGTATATTATTGTTATATTATTACTATTATTTTAGAGTTAGGAAATCAAGTTATATCACTACGTACGATTCTAATGTTTGAGAGTGGGACTTATTTCTGTCTTTCGCAGTGGTTATACTTTATCGAAAAACAGACAAGTATTTTTAACAGGTTAAAGTGCATACAATCATTAAATCAAAAATATTACTGATGTTCTAGTAGAATGAATTATTACATTACACAACACTTTAGTAATTTAGTTTGTCTGTGTTTTGTTTTTTGTAAAACTCTATAAAAACTATAATATTAATGTTGTCTGGGTAAACAAAAGTGTGTAACCGCCGTTAAACTTCTTAAATTTTTCTTCTTTTTTTTTCCAAAAATCGTTACTTGCCGCTGAACTTGCGAAAACCAATCATCGGACACCCTAGACTGATAAAACTATTTCTCTGCTTGCGTTCTACTTGATGAGGTGTGAAACTGGAAGCGAAAAACCCAGTGAAAAATTACTTTTGATCTGAATATAGCTTTCACGAAATTGGTAAAAGCTGGAATGACATTTGGAAATCAAATACATCCCGAAAATTTTGAACGATTTTAAATCAATAGATCAGATGACAGAATGACGCAACTTATTACTCTTAGTTTTAACAGAATGATTCAGTTATTCGCAATCAATCAAAAGTACCGACTTATATACTCTCCACCTTATTAAAACTCTTCTTTGCTTTTACTTTACTTCGTTTTCTGTTCTACTATCAAGAGCCCCTATGGTTCAGTTGTAAGTCTTGGAGCTTTTAACATTAAAACTTGGGTTTCGATACCCACAGTGGGCATAGCACCAGTAGCCCATTGTATAGCTTTGCGCTTAACTACAAATAAACAAACAAAACCCAAACATTCTGCTATCAGAAACCGAGTTTAATTTCAAGTCTGATATCATTTAAGGCGTAAAGAATTCCAAGTTTATTTTAATATCTGTCTGATTTATTTATTACCGTATTCAGGTTTTCGTTTTTCATTAGTTTTAGTTTGTGTGCAGACTGATTCACTTGGTACACTTTGTTAAAATTGCTATGTTTACGATTTTTTAGCTCGAATTACAGTGTAAAATATGTTAATAACTCAAATTCAAAATGTTGACATTAAGGTGTTCTGACCGAAAAAATATATTTGAAGTAACATGTTAGTTTATCAGCTGCAATTCGAAAATGAATAAATACTTTTAAATGCTTATAATGTTAAAATCAGGGTGCGGTTTCTATGGTAGACAAAGCGAAGATAGTCTTTTGTGTGGCTTTGTGCAAAAATACTTTTAAATACATTTGAGTGGGATATAGTTGCCCTCTAGTGGTCTCAAGTGTTGATTGTTGTTGTCTAAAAGGAGAAAACTAAACATTTTTTAGCATAACCTAATCCGAAAAAACATGGATATAATACTGAAAATTTTCAGCTGTTTAATATTACTAAAACATTTCTTATAAGTTGCATAAAACTGTCATATAAATGCTGCTTGATTGCACATGAATTACCATTGTTTAGGCTCATATGTTTGTTTGTAGTTAAGCACAAAGCTACACGATGGGCTATCTGTGCTCTGGCCACCACGGAGAGCAACTGGAGAGCCAAGGTTCATATTGAAACTCTAGTACACAATTAAAAATATTACAACAACATCGATCCTATATAACAAACAGCATAAAAATGATTCCCAATTTGATCTACGTAAAACAAGTAAGCTTGGTGTTAAATATATTTGCCAATTTATAATTAGATTAATTAAGCATTTAGTTTAGAAACTACTAAGCAGTTACCATAAATTGACGCACAAGTTTAAACCTACGTGTATTTTAAAAACTAAATAACTACAAGCTCAGTTTATTAAGTAGAACGTCAGAGGGAGTATTTACCGCATTAAGCGCATCTAAACTGTTAAAGAAGAATGTATTCGATTAGAGGAGATATAAAACACGATGAATACAAAGAAATATTACTGATGATCATCTTCAGAAACTTCAGGATACCAAAAGTGGACTTGGTTTAAATTTCGCAGAAAGCAATACAAGGACTATCTTATTTAGTAATGAAAGACTAGATCGAAAGCAGCTAGTCATCACCACTTACCGCAAAGTTTTGGGCTACTCTTCTATCAACGACTAGTGGGATTGACCGTCATATTATAATGCCCCTATGGCTGAAAGGGCAAACATGTTTGGTGGGATGGGAATTCGAACCCGCAACCCTCAGATTGTGAGTCAAGCACCCTAACCACCTGGTCATGCCGGGCCTATTAAAATGGGTATTACAATCTTTAAAAGGACAGACAAACTCACTAGGTCGACCCTAGTCTTTTCTATAAAATAAATATGTATTAGAATTGTTTGTTATTTTTTGATATTGCTATATAAATCATTATATATATCTGGGTGGCATCACGATACCTGAACTGAGAACTGAGAAACATGATAACTACAGAATAGATAACTACATAGGAGGAGGAAAGCTTGTGCTCTGGAAGGTGCTAAGGCCTCCTCTATCGATTAACCATAAATGGTTGTTTTTCAGGATTCATATTTAGATTCATCTTGATACTCTAACTAAACAAATATTTTCAAACAAACAAGAGTTTGTCACTGTAAACACCAAAAAGATGTGATACAAAACCCGGACAATACTTGCTCGTCTATAGACTAGGTTCATTCTTGTACAATCGTTGATAAAGCAGCTTGTACACCATAAACTAATATATATATAGCCATTGTCAGTTTGTGAGAAGATAGGATATTAAGCTTCCATTTTAAGTAATTATTAATCCATCAAATACACCCTAAGGGAAGAATATGGTTGGAATACCGTTTCGTCACCTAATTCTGAATAAACTGTAATTATGATATGGCATATAACATTTATAAAATAGAACATGTTGTTTACAAACCGTGCTGATACAGTTACTAGAAATCATATTGCCAGTTTTCATGCATTAGAAAACATTGAAATGTATCTCGAAGCAAACAATAGTTCTATCAATGCAATGAATGGAATTGAGAAAACAATTAAAACATATGTATATGACTCTATCCAGAGGCACGGTGGTGCCTACGGCTAAGTAATGAACCATTAGGAAAAGGCTTGAGGAAAACTGGTATTAAACCGGATATAGAATCAGGAATACTGCCCTGGCTATTTATAATGCTGTTATGTCATTATTCGTATGAGATGGGTGTTTTGTCCATAATGTGCCCTCCAGTGGCACAGCGGTATGTCTGCGGACTTACAACGCCAGAAACCGGGTTTCAATAACCGTGGTAGGCAGAGCACAGATAGCCCATTGTGTAGCTTTGCGCTTATTTACAAACAAACAAACTTTCTATAATGTGTAAATTTCTATAATGGCACACTGTATTGCAAGACAAAAAACCCAAAGTTATTGAATTCCAGAATTCCTTGAATTCAAGAAAAAGAGTAAAAGTCTCAGAATAGTACTTACGTTTGCTTTTGAAGTCTGTCCCCTTTTCTAACCAAAAAGTCTGAAACAAACACTAGTAATTACGTGGTGAACTGATCCCTGCTTATTTGGCTTGTGTCCTTCCACAGAAATGCTATCCTTATAGCAATCATATTATTGTTTTCTTTCAAACTTGGCTATTTTCATGCGTTTACAAGTTTGTATATTTTGATTCGTTGTATTGATCTTAGAACTTGGTCACAATAATTGAGCAAATATTCTACGAATACTGTAATGTATTCAATAATATGTCGAATACTTATAATTATAAGTTTCCTGCCTTTTTCTAGCCTGAAGTGTTTTAACACCCATTTGTTAACTAAGACACGGGCGGTAAGTCAGAATACTAGAGCTTGAAGCTTTTTCACAACAATATGCATGTAAACACAAATCCATTCCACTTGAGTATGTAAACATCAGACTCTTAAGTATTATCTTTTATTTCCTCAGCATAAGGATAAAAAAAAAAACTTCATTTAACCAATCCACATGTACATTTTTCTAATCTATAGTTGGGTCAGGTTAACTAAAAATACAAAATTAACGTCTTAGTTTATTTCCTATGTATTATTGATGAATAATGAAAAAAAAGGTTTAATTTAAAGAATTCTGTTTTGCTCAGATAGTCGTAATAAACTTAAAAACAGGCTTTTGGAAGTTGAGTGTACCTAACAGTAATTCTTAATATTTCCATCCATATAAACTTTCTAGAGTCACATATTGCTAACCTTAATCATGTTTTAACTGTTCTGGAGATGAAGACGCATTAATTCTCATCACGGTAACTTTGTAAAATAATGGAAGACCGAAGCGGAACATAATTGACACGATAGACTAAAAAAACACGTTTTTAGTTCATACATTTCTAATTGATGCGTTATTAGCTATACGAATGTTGGTTACGTGTTCTGTAACTGGTCTTTTTGTTAGTTCTAATACTAACACAGAGAGCATGTATAAGAAATGTTAACCATTAGATGTTGTGATACGTCAAACATCACTCTGACAAAGAAACACTTGCAAAACCTAAAAAATGTTGAACCAAAACCTGTCCAGCCAAGAAACGGTTTACGTGCCCTGTTTTTTCCACAGACTACACAGAGTTTATTTGTGAAAATACATGTATATATACATACATATATATGTTTCAACATTTTAAAACTCCTATTGAAATCTGTAAGGCTTTCAAGCATCAATCATGCTTTATTGCGCATTAAGCAAACACCTGTTTATACTATGGTTAGAGATTACAAAACTAAATCAACACTATTAATCGTTGTGAATATATATATATTTCATGTGCAGGAATATTTTATTTCACCTTTAAATATTGCAGTCATATTTTACTGTGCTTTAATCAAACATCTGATGTGAGAATATGGAGGTTAATTAACACGAGTTTTCGTTGTGGATCTATATCACATCCGTCACAACGTTTTCTTACAACTTTACAATTTAAGTACCAACGATCAAAAGTTATCTTAAATATTTGTCATTAAACTAATGTTTTCACAAATTACACGTTGAGCCATCATTTATGTAGTTATCATTTAAAATACTTAAGATATCTGTGATAATTTATTGCAATGAGAATTTTTATGTCGTGAAATTATTTCTTATCACTACCTTTGATTTTTATTACACTTTTTCAAAAGTCGTATTTAAACTCAAATCCTAACTTGACGCCATCTATGAGTTAGTTGAAAAACCAAAACTATAAAAAAACTATTTCGGTATTAATACAGAACATAAACTGCCCTTCGTTTCCAAATCATCTCTTATTGTGCGATTTTAATTGGAGAACTGAACCGATACGCTGGATTTAAAGCTTCTTTTACGTTACACTATTTTCTGTGTAACCAAGTAGCAACAGTATCACTCAATAGGTCTTCTAATTATTTTGTTTACTTTCAAAATTTTAACTTAGAAACCTGTCAGCGATCAATTTTATTAATCATATTACACTATTATATACAACATATCAAAATGTCAGAACCTGCTTCCTTTTTAATGTTTAATAAGCACCAAATATTTTTGTCGCAATTTCTTTAAAGCTATTTTACATTTTGCAAAGTTGAACAACAAGTTGGGACAGCAGTAAGTTTAAGAACCTACAATGCTTAAATCCGAGGTTCAATTCCCCCAGTGGCTTTGCTCTAAAACAAGGAATCAAATAAAAAAATGCACTTTGATTACAAAATGTTATCGGTATATATTTTTTCTTTCGGTTTTTTAAATAAATGTAACTCGAACGGGTTTTGAAACATAAACTTCAGAGGTCAAAGAGAAAACATTAAAATACGACTGTTAAATATCAGAAGAATTGCAGATAGATAGACAGCGTTATCATTTAATTGTGTTTGTTGAAATGAAATACGTCATTTTTAATATGATTATATCATTCAGAACTTACAGATTAAGTTTATCACAAGAAGTCTATAAATTTGTTTTATCTTGGGTGTTTAAAAACTCTCTTGAAATGATATATTAAGTCAGAATGTTGCCTCTAGTTTAACCATTTTTTTTTGTACATTTGCATACTTGGGCTATCTGCTGTGTCCACAGTGGGGAATCGAACTCCGGATTTTAGCATTGTAAATCCTTAAACTTACAACGGGGAACAAAATAATTTTTCGATTGTAGTTAAGCACAAAGCTACACTATGGGCTATCTGTGCTCTGCCTACCACAGGTATCGAAACTCGGTTTCTAGCGTTGTAAGTCCGCAGACATACCGCTGTGCCAATGGGGGTAGTTTAACCCAGTAACTTCACTCTGAACATTAATCGTGATGACCTCATACAATTGTAGTCGTACTTTACTGTTTGACATTCAGGAAACAAAATCTTGTCGCTTGGCATTCGTTCTTAATAAATTATCATATGATAACGATTAGGGACAAAATAACGAGTTTGACAGACAACTTGTCGTTCTATTGATTTTATAATGAGTTGTCGCTTCTTTCAAAGCAGCTCTAGTGACTCTACTGACAAAAACGTAAGAGAGTTTATCGTGAAGATAACAGCTCAAATGTAGCGCTAAGATAAAAAGAAATGTTCATGTGACATATCTGTTACGTTACAGCCACTACGGATGATATCATGATATCGTTCATGAAATCCTCTTTGTGGATTTTTTCTCTGTTAGAGGAAGGTAGTCTTAGGTTGTTTTTAAAAAAGTATTAGAAGTTACGGGAAAAAATGTTAAAAAATTGTTAAACATAAGAGTTTGTCTTATCTCGAGCCCGTCTTCTTTATATGTACGGAATACTCTACGCCAGCGATCATTATCTCATATAAGAGCTAGTTTCAAGCTTTACATTGCACTGCGAAAACAAATTACGTTGACGTGTGTTTTGCGATAATGCACTAACAAAGACATTTTCTTTCTTGTGCCCGATTGGCAACATTTCCGGTGTTCAGTTAGGGAGCGAGAAGGGAGAATGGTGGAGGAGGTCTTCAGAATCATCCATCATCGTCGAATGGCAGCTCACGTGAGGATATGAACAGTTAGTTTACTTCCGTGCCAGAGTTGCGCCTCCATTACTTGAGAGGAAGATGTTCCGGTATAATGACGTTATGACAATCATAATACATTAGGCTAGCTCCTTATTATTAGAGACAGAATCAATGTATACCTCAACACATTTCTCATTTCAATCTGCAACCACCTTATTAAGCCATATATGCTAAGTGTCACGTACTCATTTCATGCTGTTATTGTCTATTTGACTCTCTTTTTTTTCTGACGTTTCGTTGCAAAGAAAATGAAACTAAATATATTGGTTATCTGTCATGTAATAGTGAATTGGTTAGACTTTGGAATGATGTTCGGTGAATTTCTCTGTCAATACAATTTCTTGAATAAGTAATCTAATTTTGTAGCTTTAGGGTCGGGCGTGGCTTAGTGATTAGTGTGCTCTGATTGTGAATTCGAGAGCTCAAGAGCTATGGCTCGTTGTAAAAAATAAAATAAAGATTTCCCCACTTTAGGGATGCTGGTGCAGTATAACAGTGACAGTTAAATTTTACTATTCGATCACACAGGAATTGCCCAGAAAATGGTGAGGGGTCTGTTGACTACCTACCTTCTCTCTATTCCATCAGTTGAACATCAGAGATGGCCATGGGTAGATAGCGCCTTGTGTAACTTTGCGCAAAATTTGTGAAACAAACTATAATTGTAATAACGTTTAAAATTTGAATTTATAAGTAAAGTTAAATACAAATTAAATGAAATTTTTTTATATATCTTATAAGTGTTTATTAACTAAAAGTCAGCATTTTTAACCAGTTATATACGCACAATATATGAAAAGAATTAAAAGCAATGTTTACATATCAGTCAAACCCAGCATGGCCTGGTGGTTAGAGCGCTCGACTAACAATCTGCGGGTCGCGGGTTCGAAACCCCATCACACCGAACATGCCCGCCCTTTCAACCGTGGGGCGTTATCATGTGACGGTTAATCCCACTATTCGTTGGTAAAAGAGTAGCCCAAGAGTTGGCGGTGGGTGGTGATGACTAGCTGCCTTCTCTTTAGTCTTACACTGCTAAATTAGGGACGGCTAGCGCAGATAGCTCTCGTGTAGCTTTGCGCGAAATTCAAAACAAACATGTAAGTCTTAGAAAGTCTTTTCTGATCTAAATTTTTTTGCCTATTCTTAAGACAAAAATAAACTGATTAGATTAAGTTCAAGTTTAAATTTGGTTTAAAACATATGTAAGAACTTTTTTCTAAAATCATTCCCCAAGCTTTAATATCTTATATAGTTTAATACTTTATCTGAAAACGTAATTTTTAATTTGTATTCTAAACTACTAACTTTTATGTACTATCTATAATTTCTAAACAACTTCTGGCTGTCTGGTGGCTCAGTGGCAAATCTGAGGGCTTTTAACACTAAATATCGGGTTTCGATACTCACGGTAGAGACAGCACAGATATCCCATTCTGCAGGCAAACTCTTGAACCTCAAACATTTGTAAGGCCAACTTTTGTCGCAAAAAAGTAGTTTGTTTGTTGTTACGCGCAAAATTATACAATGGGCTGTCTGTGCTCTTCCTAATGCAAGTATCGAATCCTTATTTTAGCGTTATAAACCCGCTTACTTGGAGAAGGGCAGAAAGTAGTAGGTTGAGTATAGTCGCGCCCCATAGAGATTGTGAATAACAATAAAACACAAGTAATTACGTTGTAGTTCATTAATGTAAATTTTCGAATTGTAGGCCTTTAGCTCCGAGGCACTTATTGATTCGAAGATAATTGGCCAGCAATTCGAACGATTATATTAATAAACAAAATAGTAATTTTTTTATTGTTATTTAAAATCCCTATGTGGCGCGACTTTCGCGTCACGCTGTTCATTGAACTTCTGTTTTTGTGTTACTGAGCGCAAAGCTACACAAAGGGCTATCTGTGCTCTGCCTACCGCGGGTGTCGAAACCCGTTTTTAGTGGTATACGTCGTCAGACATACCTCTGCGCCACCGGGAGTTACATATTGACTAATGGATCACTACAGCTAATACAGTTTTTAGAAACATAACAGAGGGAAATAATAACTAATGCTTACATGTTTTTTAAGACCATATTTAAAACTTTATTTAGTATTTACAAATACTGTCTAGTGTGAACAAACACTCGTCGACATTTACAAACTTGTTTTACCATTTCTCATTTCTAAGCTCCAAACCCTATTTGCAGTTTAGTTTCTTTGTTTATTCAGCGAGTCCAGTATACGTAAAACTTACACCAACAACGTGTAATATAGGCCTTTCAACCAAAGTACCTACTGTTTCTCTGAAATATTCATGAAAATCAGGCCTTATTCAGTAAGTAACGTTGAAGTAGACTTCTCTGAAGAATATTTTATTTCAAGTTTTCAGAAACGAAGAATAGTCCTGCTAGAATGTAAAAACTTTCTCAGTTTTGAATTCTATTAGAATTTGGATAGCAACTGTCAACTTTCGGAAAGATTCCGTAGACGATACAGAATGATGGAGCTCGTACAATTCATTATAATTATATTAAACTTAAGTTATTCATATTTTACATTTCATTTTTACAAACTAAAGTGCATAATAATAGCTGTAGACAGTTTATTACTACCCGCTAATTGAATGTTACCGATTTGAGATGAAATATATTTGATCGACTAAAGCACTAAATTGTTATGGAAATAGACCCCTTATACTTCTAACTGTGGGAATGATTTTTAACCTCGAATAAAAATTAGTATTCCAAAGAGAGCATGTCAAACACCATAATTAGGAGTATTGGTTTAAATTTCACGCAAAGATACACGAGGGTTATCTAATTTAGCAGTGAAAGACTAGAGGAAAGGCAGCTATTCATCACCATCCACTGCCAACTCTTGGGCCACTCTTTTACCATCGAATAGTAGGATTCACCGTCACACTATAATGCCCCCATGGATGAAAGGGCAAACATGTTTTGTGGGACGAGGATTTGAACCCGCGTCCCTCAGCTTGCGAGTCAAGCACCTTTACCACCTGGCCATGAATTAGAAGTAAAGTCTGAATGTTTGCCATAGTTAGATTTTTTTATGTTTGTGGACGTCCATCTAAGGTTGGATTTAAACTTCTTTGTATACGTTTTTTTATAGATACTATAAATACTTTATTCTACTTGCATACCAAATATTATGAATAAATATATTATTCTTTTAAAATACAGTTATTTAGTTTAAATTTAAATTGACTGAAATTATATATTACGACCCACCAAAATAATGATTCATAATAGGGATCGCACAGGAATATGCTCAAAATTCTAATACAATATTCGGGCAAAAACCACCTTAAAAAGCAGGCTTATTCTTTTCAATAGTTGAGACCACCCAAACATTGATAATACGCAAAATTAGTGATTTCACGATTGCAGACAAAATCAAAATTTGCCCATTTGTTTTTTGTTATCATTAATATTTTTGTTTAACAAGCCTACGGCAAAATCAGCTGGGTATTATGTACTCAAACCTAGGCAAATATACTATATGAAGTGCTGCAACTGTCCATGACCTATTTAAAAGTTGATTTATGGTATTATAAATACATAATAGCTGTGATGTTGTTCTGAGCGACTGCCTTTGTATTTAAAGAGTGTTTACACAAAATCTCAAGCACAAAGACACCAGACTCAGTAAATAATTACTTTAAAAACATGAAGCTTTATTTAAAGCGATGTTTTTGACGTATTTGTTTTATTTGAAAAGACTGCTTTTCTACTAGTAAAATTGTATACGCGCTTGGTGGGTTTTGTGCCTTACTCTAGGCATATATTTGCCTATTCCTGTGCATTAACAAAGCCAACATACAAGATAATTAAAATTAAGAATTTAAAATCTACAAATAGGGAATGCAAAAAGTAAGCAAATGAAGCTGAAGATCTACTACTGACATCTTGCTCAAACTACAAATCCCTATTATGACTTCAGTATAAAATTATTACAAGTGATATCTACTGTAGCATGGGATCGCTCAGGAATTTTGCAAAAACTAAGAGAGTACTTTGAAACTTAACTGGACCTCCTCAATGTTGTTGTGCTGCGAAATGTTCTAAGTCCTTCACTTTCCGCCATCAAAAAAATCTGGTGTTTTCCTAGCTTGCGCGTTAGTTGAAAACTACAAATCGTGCATTTTCTAGTGCATTAATTGGAAACTGCCACGTGAATGGCTCCCGATTTTGCTGCTGCGTATCATTACTCGAGTGACTGTTGTTCATCGTTACTCGAGTTTGCTGTCTATACGTGGATTTCCGCAACTATATTCCAGCAAGTTTTTAATAGTGGACGATTACCATAGTAGATTTTCCTACTCAGGCGACGGTGGTGATTCTTTCTACTGTTTCTTATACATAGCTGAAATCGTGATTGTGAATTCAGTGTTTATTACCACTGCATATAGCTATTGCTATTTTGAAATAGTTGGTGTTAAGGTAGCAGTTGTAAATATTGTTGATAGTTGACGACTTATGCTAAGTGTGTCGTTGTTGTCTATTTTCCATGCATTATTTGTGTAACCTTATTCTAACAAACATTTGTGCACAGCAAACTGTTGGAGAATATACATATGTGTCACATAGATCTAACAAGGTAAGATTTTACTGCGTCTGTTTACATTGCATTAATCTGTGTTGTAATATCTTAGAGGAATGATTATTCCATTCTGATGAGATTGCTTTGTTGCTGCTCATCTTTTGTTACATTACATTGTGACATTGGTGGAAGCCAGTCATTACATCTGTAATGATACAATCTTTGCCTTCAACATTGTCCTTTGAGAACAACTTTAAATGTTGTTTGTTGTAGTTTCATGCCAGAACATGTGTTTAGTGTTTGTTGTACATTCGTTATTTATTCTGGATAAGTTCGGTGTGGTTGGGTTGGAAAAAGTCCATGCATCAGTAAACTGTTGAACGATATATAACATTCAACTGAACGTATATGCACGTATGTACCTTAAAATTTATTCTCCATAAATGGGCATAAAAATCTTAAGAAACAAGATTAGTAAAAAAAATTTAATTTAAAAAAGGGGTATGGGGATCGTTAGAAAAGTACAGAAACAAGTTGAATCAAAATGTAAAGATTATATTTTCAAGCCTACAACTAGGGATTCTAAAAAAAGTAAATAAACAATCTGGAAATAATATTATATTCTCAAGCTACAAATCCCTATTTTAACTCCACTAAAATTTATAAGTACGATAGATGTGGAGTCAAAATAGGGATTTCAAGTAGACAGTCTCAACTCTAATTTGAAACAGGATTTTAACAATCTGGTAATGGACTTCCGTTTTAATTTTTTATTTTTGCTTTAAATGCATTGTCTTTTGCCAAGCTCTTAGGTCGAAGGTTATATTAAAATTAGCAGCTCACTGTTATATTTTACTCCAAGACTATTACTATCTAATTCAGTGGAATTTGACAATAAAAATAGTCTTTCGAAAGTAAGGTTCTGTTGAATACGATATAACTTCACTGTGTGTAGATATTTTACAAAATATAAATATGTACAAGTTAAGTACAAATTTCTAATTAAGTTGTCAAGCCATTTATTAACTATGTACTTAACTGATACACCTCTACTAATGTCAGGCTAATATGATGCACCTCTAATAATTTAAAGATAATGTAAGATCAATATGATACACTTATACTAATTTAAGGCTAATATGATATACACTTCTGTAATATTCAGGCGAAATTTATATTACTCTGCTATGTTCAAGCTTATGTAATTAACCTTTACTATGTTCACTCTAGCGTGGCTAGCATGATTTAGTTCTAAAGTATTTAGGTTAACATGATTCGGACTTAATATACTCTGGCTAATATAATACAACTTAACAGGTTTCAGGAAATTTAGCATGAAATAGATGTGCTATATTCCAGCTGGTATGATCTATCTCTAGTATTTGTTCAGGATAGTATGATGCAACTTAGCCATGCTATAGCAAAAGCGAAGCAGTTTTTGTGTTGATCTAAATACACTTTGCTAGTAGTTATCCATATAGAAACTGAACTGTATTATTTCTAAAGTATTCGCAACATATCCGCTTAGTTAAACACGCCATAGACTCTTAATAACCTGCAATCTGCTGTGAAACCCTTATCGTATGGCATTACTGGCTTCTGTTAATATTAGAAGCTATAGTTGTATTACTCTAAATAGCTTTAAATTACGTCTTGCTGGTACTTAGAATATGGATATCAAAAGTTTAGTAACCAAATTTAAAATCATAAACTAATACAATTTGCAAATACAATCTTGACATTATGGGAAACATCTGAAACTTTGCTTTTTTTATTAGTCTCTAGTTTATTTTTCAACAAAAGACGGATAGGGAGGCTAATACTGTAAATACGATCAAATGGGTTCCAATGTTTGATGAAATGTAAATAAACCACATGGCCGGGATTGAACAGGAAATTGACATGTTTATTACCCAGCAGGAAAGCATTCAGTTCATTTCTCCACGTCAAACATGAACCAAAAATTAATCAGCTGGTAAAACAACTAAAAAAAAAAAGCAGGACAGCTTCAGGTGTTGCATAGATAAAACGTTCACCTCAATGGGTGGTAAGATCTTGTTTGTGGGCCAACTTGTGAAGGATGTCTATTTACTGCCCTAGGGAAGGAACAAATTATCGTTTATTTCTGCGATACAGGATAGCTTTATTTATTTTTCATTCAGCAAATAGTCTACGTAAAAGCCCTGAATAATACAATGTCACGACAGAAACAACAAAATGAGATGACCATGTTCTGATGTGCGAGTGGTCGTCACCATTCAGGCTTAAATTCAGAGGTGATAGGTCATGCCATAGAATTCCATCGATAAAACTACTGTATATTATGTCAGCAAAAAGTACAATGAGAATTAAGCTTAACATGCTACACTTTGTAATCTTAACTAATAATAATTAATTATCATATAGTCTGTATTACATTTACCATATTTTAAAAGCATGCCATTTTTTTCAGTAGATGTTAGCTGGAATGTTCGTGAAAGTAAGTCTGTACTTTCGTGAATAACAGTATGGCTTTTTCTTGCCTATGTTTTACTATCACATGTCGAAACACAAGAACTCTTTGAACCTAACAGAATTTTGCAAAAGGTCAGCATGTACATTTCTTTCATTATATGAGACATTGCAAATTAAATACAGTTATTAAATGTGAAAAATAATTATTGATTGCATAATTATTATCCATTATGTCTATGTCGAGTGGTGTTGGTTCTTCATTTGAAAAAAAAAAAAGCTTTAAGATGTGCAAAATTATCTACACGTAGTTATGACGCAGAAACAACCCTGATGAGACCTGAGGTTATTATTGGTTTTGTTCAATTTTGCACAAAGCTACATGAGGGCAATCTGGGTTTGTCGTCTCTAATTTTGAAGTAATAGATAAGAGGGATGGCAGCTATGAACACCACTCAGCACTTATGAAATGAAATTGCTAAATCTGCAATGAATCTTGATTATTTGTTGTCGAGAAAGTAATTTGTCTGATAAAAAAATTAAGTGACGTATTTTATATATTTAAAAAGAAAATTTGAGAAAATAGCATTTACAGTATAGGCTATGTGAGCTGAGCATGGTATAGTGCTTATCGGGTTAGAAAGGTCCAAGGCTCGAACCGCAATATGCCATTGAACATGCTCCGGATTGTCAGCTGTAACAGATTTATAACTACGACAGTCTATCTCGTTATTCAGTTAAGAGTAGTGGTGTAGACAGCAGGTTCCCTCTACTCTGATGAACTGTTCTGAATTAGGCATAGTTATGCTTGAATCTTGAGGATTCAGGTCTGGATGTTTAAGTCATATGTTGAACAAGGTGCCATTCAGGTTGAAAATACCAAATAGGTTACTTGTGAATATTGGCCATTTTCTGGTGAGAAAGGACCTAGAGCTTTTGTGATTTCACCTTTCTATTAAAGATGTTCCTACTATCACTTACTTTACAAAGGATTACCTCCAGAAAACCATGACCATTTAAAGTTTTCAGTTTAACTAGCATGTTTAAAACATAACTATTCTCGGATACTTTAGATTCAGTAGATGTCGTATAAGACATGGGCTGGTTTGGTTTGGTTTGAATTTTGCGCCAAGCTACTCGAAGGCTCTTTGCGCTAGCCTTCCCTAAATGAGCAGTGACAGACTAAAGGGAAAGTAGCTAGTCACACCATCCACCGCCATTATAATGCGCTCATAGCTGAAAAGGCGAGTATGTTCGGTGAAATACATCATTACAAATGTACAATAATTGTGAGGTTATTTAGTTCGAAACTTTAATAAGTTTAAGTTTGAAGTTTTAAGAAAACATCCCCTAGACGTCATTTGCTCGAACTAATAACGTATCCCAAATTAAGTGTGCACATTATAATACTTTTAGAAATTAGAGATCGAAAGAAAAACATTCCACATTAGATTAAAGCCCAGTTTTTGATTTGAAGAACTAAGAATGGAAATTACAAACTTTAACTTCATCCTCTTAAATAAATAAGTCGCTTTTTATAACACGACAATAACATGTGATAAAAAGTCTGTTTGTAATTAAGCACAAAGCTGCACAATGGGTTATTTGTGCTCTGCCCACCACGGGTATCGAAACCCGGATTCCATCGTTGTAAGTCTGCAAACATGCCGCTGTGCCACTGGGGGGGGCTAAAAAGTCTGAACTGTAAAAGACACATTAACAAAAATTTAGATCACATAATTTATAAAACAAGAAGACGCCCCCAGTGGCTCAACGGTAAATCTGAGGACTTATAACATTAAACATGGGTTTTTGATACTTATGGTGGACAGAGCACAGAGTGTCCACTGTTTAACTTTCTGTTTAACAACAAAAAACAAACAAAAACAAGACCATAATAAAAAAATAACCACCATAAGAATAAAACCATATTTCATTCAAGTTTCTTTATATGTATGAGGTTTTGTGTCTTTAAATAGAACAGATGAAGAATTAATGAATAATATAAGTTTCTTTTCATCAAAAATACCCAATCAGAACGTTTAGTACTTTGTAAGTGAAAACATTTTGAAACCAGTAAAATGAAAAAAAAAAATTATAACAGTAACTTAAACTTATCTTGGTAAATTGCTCTTTTTTTATGCGATTTATCTGTAAATTTTGAAGCTAACAAAGTGTATTGATTTAATTTTAAGCATCGGCTCTATGTCATTATAAAATACAGCTATTTGCAGGATTTGATGATCTTAGGAATAAATGTCCTCAATTTTCTTTTCTTTTTTTCGCGTTAACATAGCCTTGTTGATAAACGATAGGTTACGCATGTTGTTACAGTTTAATTTTTTTAACGCCACACACACACACACGCATATATATATATATATATATATATATATATATATATAGTAGTAGAAGA
>NW_013665700.1:881043-884977 GCF_000517525.1 Limulus polyphemus | reverse complement strand
ACGCCACACACACACACACACATATAAATATATATATAAGTAGTAGCAAGCACAAAGAGACTGAAAACTGTTTAGCTTAATCACTCCAGACACAATGCTAATTTCCAGCCCATAAAATTATCACCACACTTTCTAAAACATATCTTGAATGTAGATAGAATGTTACTGAAAAAAGAATTTTTAGTTTTCGAAGTGGTCAGTGACGGTTTACAAGCAAAAACATGGTCCAAAAACGTAATCATATTATTTATAGGTGTCGTAACAATAATAGCTGATTACAAATTAAAATTAAAAACAAACAAACTAAAGTTATAAAACTTATGTTGGAAATTAAAAGTAGAACTTGAAAGTCTAATTATTGTTAACTATTTAAATAATCATTTTAAGATGGAAAAACAATTAGAGTCTTTTAACAGATACAACACCAGAATTTAATTAAACATTCCTGCAACTCTGACTACATGCACCTAGTTAACATGATGTGATGAGTCCATTGTATAAGCATACGTCATTCGCGGAACTGACTCACATGATTAATTGTAAGGATCTTTAGAACATCTTTTTTACTTTAAGTTACACTGTGTCAGCAAAACTCATTACCACAGAAAATCATATAAAACTCATCATAGTTGTAATTAACTTTCACTGATTCATTAACTGTCTAACAGGTTTTATCTAATTACAAGTTTTGAAAAGAGCAAACACAAAAGAAGCTATTTGCTAATGTAATAAAACACTTTTTATTACAACTGGAAAACTGCCATACGTTACTCATATATATATATATGTGTGTGTGTGTGTGTGTTTATGTGTATGCGTACATATATGTTTGATAAAGTATGGTCATTTGAAGAAAATTACTTATTTTCATGATCTGTCGTAGAATTATTTTACAACTAAAGCCACATCAAAAGCCCTTCGATGGATCAGCAGTAAGCTTGAATGTTCATAACACTACAATTTAGTTCGATACCAGCTGTAGGCACAGAGCAAAGAACACATTTTGTAGTTAATAATTATTAATATGAACATACAATGAACCGTGCTTCACAAAGCAGGGATAAAAGTAAAATGGTCCTTGGGATAAAATATATGACTGTTAATTGTTTTCGAAATGAAGGATGAGGACGATAAAGAGACAAGTTTGGGTTTACTTTATAAAAAAGTAGCCCAAGAGCTAACGATAGATGGTGTTGATTAGCTGCCTTCCCTTTAGTCTATCACTTTTAAATTAGGGACGGCTATGAGCAAAATTCAATGAACATTTACGTAGTTATGGATCTAAACGTTTTTTAAAAAATACTCATGTACTCAGGACAAGTATGTTAGAAATACCTTAATGATCCACAATCCTATCAGGTAAATCAATAAATAGAAACGACATGTCTAAATAACGTAACAAGAACATCTATGACTATAGAAAGCATGTGTAATAGTACTAACTCTTATTATTTAGCACAAAATAATCTTGTTGATATAATAAAGTTTGATTTTCATATTTCATCAGCTTCTAATTAATTTTAAGCGACGCATTATATTAAATCCAATAGAGTTGTAAAAAATCACCCAGTGGGTCAGTTGACTTATACAGCTAAAATCTGGAGTTCGATTCCCTGCGATCGACAGGGCAAAGATTGTGTAGTTACGTACTAGAAACACAGACAAACAAACAAAAAGTCTTCCATGTTCTATAGTTTAATAAGTAAGAGTCACAGAAGTACAATTATGACATGTTTGATTACTCCAGTGTAATTTGTATGTTAAATATTAATGGCATAACTAATGGAAGGCATTATTTAAAAGCAGATGATATTAGACTTGATCAGATCTTCTTTGATAAACCAATAAATAACATAATATTTCTATAATTTTTCTGCTAATTTTATTCAAAATTATTAGTGTTTTATTTTACTTCCTAAATAATTATTAATTGAGAAGTTATCAAAAAGAAATAAGTTCTTAATCAATTTGTGTATATATATGTGTGTGTGTGTGATATAAACACCAATTTTTCCCCATTTATAAACATAAAAATTTTCCGTCATAAGGGAGTGTACTTTTCCGCACCTCTCAACAGGAATTTTCAATGAAATCTTAGTATGCATAGTCTTGCATACTTCCAATTAAATTTTAAGGGAAGAAAAGAAATTACAACAAATGTTGACTTACCCGACTATCAGCACGTAGCCAATGACATAATGTAAATATTAAAGCCTAATTATGCAAGGGGATAAGGGCACTCCCTTACGAGTCTCTAAACATAAACCTGTAATGGCATGTTGAGGCACTACATGAATAAATTAGTTACAGTGTATCCTCTAAAATGAGGAATTCTTGGCATAAAATCTCGAAATAAAAACAAATTACAAAACTCACTTATCTGACAACAACGTCATAAATGTATGTGCTACAAACACTAAGTTTGCGTGAAATCCTCATTTAATATATTATGGCCACTAATGGTCGTCATCTCCTTAAAACGAAAGATCTGTCAAACAATTAGCCTATTTACCTCCCCCCCCCAAGACAGACAAACTATGTACATACAGGATCATACCAGTGGTTTATGATACAAATATTCATAAAAATCCTTTACATCTGTAGGGCCTGGCATGGCCCGATAGTTGAGACGCCCTACCCGCAATCTGTGCGTCTCGGGATCGAATCCAGTCACCAAACATGATAGCCCTTTCAGTCGTGAGGTCATTATAATGTGACAGTTAATCCTACTGTTCTTTAGTAAAAGTGTAGCCCACCAGTTGGGCTGCCTTTCCTCTAGTCTATCGCTTTTAAATTAGAAGCGAATAACACGTATAGCAAAAATAAACAAACATATTACCATCGTAGCCCATAACCAGTAGGGTATCTTATTCTTGAATTAACCAACAGGATGTTTCTCTATGTAAAGCTATCGATGCATGAAATTCATCAGACCAGAAACCGGAACATTAAAAGAAGAAGGCAAAACTATAGGCCAATTTATTAATTTTCCATTCTCATTGACATTCAAGTTAAGACCAATTTGATGTTTCGCTTTCTGATAATACGAAGTTTAATAATGATCTAGTTACAGCAACACAAAATTGAATTTTGGGACATTCTGAAGCCATACTCAACCAGATCAAGTGTGAAACAATTAAAACAATTGTTTCTTTAACGGCTAAAGCAATATTGAAATATGTGAAATTATGAATAATACATCATTTAAATATCCCAATATATAATGATAATAAACAAGGCAAGTTTGTGATAAGACAAATTATGGTATTTGTTTTTAGTTGAGCACAAAGCTGCACAATTGGCTATTTGTGCTGTGCCCACCACAGAAATCGAAACCAGGTTTTTAGCATTTAAGACTTCAGACTTACCACTGAGAGTGATTTATTTAATGTTAATCAAACAACTATTTTAGGCCTAAAATTTATGATAAAAGTCACGTAAATTGCAGATTTTTGTTTTCACATACCTCTTAATTTGTCCATTTTGGATTTAAAATCAGAGACGTGTAACATCAGCATGTTAAATCTCCTATTTTTAATTTGAAATGGATAAATTAAGAGAACTATGGAAAAGGAACATTTGCACTTTACGTGATTTTTATCGCAAATTCTAGACTTATTCGTTTCTAATGCTTTGCTAGATTTCAGCATTAAACTGTAACTTTTAAAGTATTTATTGTATTTTGTTTTATCTTGGAGAACTGTAAGCTCTCTTCCATTTCGAAGTAAATTGTATTAATATATTACGGCATTGAGTTTCAACGTTTAAACTTTTCAAAAATAAAATATATAAAACAAAATTAAGTTTAAAACTGAACAATTATTTTATTGAAGAAAATAGTATTATCGGCTTAAGCATTGGTGACAAATAAAACCATATACATTAATCCAAACTTTATCTTTTAATGGTACTAAAAACAGTTACTTACAAAAAG
>NW_013665700.1:877163-880905 GCF_000517525.1 Limulus polyphemus | reverse complement strand
CCTCCCACGACTTTATCGGCTTAAGCATTGGTGACAAATAAAACCATATACATTAATCCAAACTTTATCTTTTAATAGGCTAAAAACAGTCTTTCAAAAAAGCTACATATGTTATTTAGCTTATCATTTCTCATTCAGACGTTAAGCTTATTATTCCTTCTCGAATATCATTTTAATGTTATAACGGGCTCTAGCCTTGTCGTGGCGGAGCAGACTTTATGTTTCCGTGATCCTGATACTTATGCTGGCGGAAGTCTCGCTCTCCTGGCAGGGTCTCACGAGCAAGAAAGATTGAAGGATAGAGTACTGATGAAGCACAGTCCCCTGGTCCTCCGGGCTTGGGATTGAGTGTGGAGATAATAACTCCATCCCTTAAAATCCACCTCGTACTACAAAAAAATTCAGCAACACATCAAGATTGCTTGACCTGAGAAGATGCCTCTTTAAGAGGAAGAATGACTCAAACTGGTGAAAGCCATCCGGAAACCATAAACTTGTCCATAGGAGGCAGTATGTACCCTACAAAGCAATATGGGTCTTGCCAAGTAGTTGAACGAAAAACCAGATAGATCACATCACCATTGCAAGAAAATATAGATGAAATCTAATAGATGACGCCGATAATATATCTGACCACCATTTCGTACCCGTAACTCTTGAGAATCAAACTGATGGCCTTCAGAGACACGTCTAATAAACCTCGCCACAAGTTTAATATCCAAAGACTCAAAGAACAAGCAATGGTGGAAACATTTGCCATCTCCTTACAAAGTATATTTGCTGTCTTTTAGGCATTAGAAGAAGAGAAGCCATTGGATGAGCAATGGACTCTGCAAAAAGATGAAGGTAGGAGACATGCACAAAGGTCTTCTACATGAAGTAAAGCAACATGTAAAGTGGCTGTCAGTTGAAACATAGTCATTGATAGAGCAAAGGAAGCATCTCAAGCAAAACAGTAACTGCTGTAGCAATATCAGACAAGAGAATGATCTTCAAACCAGGTATTACTTTTTGAATAAAGAGGTAAAAAGAATTACCTGAAAAAACAAGAGAGACTTCTTTAATGACTTTGCAATAAAAGTAGAAGCCGCGGACAACAGAGACTTGAGGACACTTTACCGAATCACCAGAGCTCTGCCAGGAAACAATATGGCTCAGCCAAAACCAATAAAGGACAAGCAGGAAACATGATCACAAATGAGACAATATAGAGGTCAAGAGGGATCGAGTATTTACATGAAACATTCAACCAGCTACCGCTAATTTAAGTCCTAACCAAAAAAATTTACGCTGAATGTTGTCACCATTCCACCAGTAAAAGTATAAATTTATAAGGCTTTGAAGCAATTAAAAAGTAGAAAGCAGCTGGACCTGATGACATACCTCCAGAAGCATTGAGACCGATCTTGACACCACTGTAGAGATGCTCTGAGGAAAAGTGCAGATTCTGTCTGAGTGAAAAACCAGTTACCTTGTCAAAACTACAGAAGAAAGGAAACTTAGTACAGCGAAAGAGCTGGCGTGGTATTATGCATCTGTCTACACCAAGTAAAGTTTTATTATGCGTTATTCTCGAAAGACTCAAGAAAACAATAGACCAAAAACTGCACACCAAACAAGCTGTGTTCAGACAAAACAAATCCTGCTCTGACCAAACTAAATTGCGGATCGTCACCGAGCAGTCATTTCAATGGCAATCACCCCTGTATCTGAACTTTATCGATTTCGAAAACGCCTTCTACATCGTAGATCTGGAGGCCATCTGGTAATTATTACAGCATTATGCTGTGCCGTCATCGTTTTGCAGGATTCAACAGCTTTACGAAGATGCAACTTGGTGGATTAGTCATAATGGAACGTTAACTGAAGCCTTTCAAATTCAGACTGGATTGATCCAGGCTGCCTGATATCACCAATGATTTCCTAGTTGGTGATTGACTGGATCATGTGTGAAACAATGAAGTAAGGAAGGGCTGGAATACAGTGATCACTCATACAGTTCCTTGAATACCTAGACTTCTTAGACAACCTGTGTCTCATGTCACATAATAGGCAAAATATACAAACAAAAACAGACAAGCTGACCACTAAAGTAGCAAAAGCAGAACTTGTAGTGCACACAGGGAAAAACAGACGTAATGAAGAAGATCCACGATAAGCAGAAACATCACGTTGAATTGGATTAATATAAAAGGAATAGAAAAATTCACTTACCTGGGTAGTATTGGTCCGTGAACGGAGGCACAGATGAAGACGTAAAAATCCAGAATAGTGAAGGTTGGCCTTGCCTCCATCACCTTAAAGCTGGTTTAGAGTTCAAAGGTTTTCACCATAAGAAACAAACTCAGGATTTTCAATAACAACGCCAAGTCAGTCCTACTATATGGTTGTGAAACATGAAAAGTAAACACCACACTTTTACAAACAGATGTCTGCGAATTATGTGACCAGAAACCATCAGTAACAATTATCTGTGGTAGTGAACCAACCAAGATCATCATCTCAAAGAAAATGGAGTTGTATTAGAAATACCCTTGGGAAATCAGTGCATATCATCATCAGAACCGTCCGAAAGAGACTTTAAAAAAGATTGGTCGATGAGGATTACCTGGGGTGAGGGGAAGAAGGTAGCCCACAACCGTGTCCGATGATTCGTTGGGAGCTTCAAGGTTTAAATTAAGTAAAGTCAGTCATTTCACTATTGTAGCACATTTTCATTACATATTAGAAACATTAAATCATATTATGCATTCAGCGGCTTCCAAAGTTAATTCTATTTCTCACAGTCCTTATATATCTAAATACGTATATTAACATTGTATGATTCTTCTGTTAGTTTATACAGATATTAGAAAAATTTTAGTAAATTTCTCAGGAAAGAAAATATATTACCAGCATACTTAATAATAAGTCACTTAATATACATTTACATATAAACGTTAACCTTGCCTAACACTACAATCCTTTCTCAAACAGACGTTAAGCAAACGTTAGGAACAATTATTTAGCATTAAGAAATAAAAAAGAGAAACATTTAAGCGCTGGTATGGGTATGTGGTGTGGCATTGACCTGTAAACGTGCAGTAGAGTTCCTAGTTTTTATAGAGTGCGCTTTAAGTGAAGATTATGTACGTGGGTTTGAAAAAAAATACTTTCTCAGAACCAACTACTTATCTAACAAAAAACCCTGCTACTAAGGCGTGCCTGATAAAGACTAGTCAATTTATCTTATTCACTTATCAAAAAGTATTATAGTCAGTAATATGCACAGATGGTCCCTAGTTTCCTAGAATACAATTTGTTCAGGTGTTATGGATTTGTATTTCAGGTGGTACAGATTTGGGTGGTTAAAACTTTTTTTATGTGTTGAAAGCTCTCTAAACCTAGTACCCAGACTGTACTAATACCTCTCTCTTCTGGTTCACGACTGTTGTTATAGATGTGTGATTTTTAACATGTGTGAATTAAGCTTAATATAGAGCCAGTGTTAGGTGGTTTGGCTGTGATTAGCTTTTTTCCACTGTTACCCCCACCTGAGGGAGAGTAGCTGAAGCCGGGCATAACTTGGTAAATTTAATATTAGTTAGGTTTGGTTTGTTTTGAATTTCGCGCAAAGATACACGAGGGTTATCTGCGCTAGCCGTCCCTAATTTAGCAGTGTAAGACTAGAGGGAAGGCAGCTAGTCAGCACCACCCACCGCCAACTCTTGAGCTACTCTTTTACCAACGAATAGTGGGATTG
>NW_013665700.1:875875-876752 GCF_000517525.1 Limulus polyphemus | reverse complement strand
GGGCGAGCATGTTTAGTGTGACAGGAACCCGCGACCCTCAGATTGCGAGTCAAGTGCCTTAACCATCTGGCCATGCCGGGCCGAGAAATGTGAAAGGTTTGATTTTTTGACCGATTTTGATATCTTTGCATTTATTATTAACATCAGATCAAACAATAAAACCTCACGAAGTGTGTATATTCATTCAAGATTTGCTGACTTGCGTGGCATCATTTATTATCACTTTCTCGTTATAGAATAACAAAACGGACGATGCTAAATTTTGCTTATAAGCTCCATTTTGTTTTTCTTTCATTTACCATATGATTGGTTGATGATATTGGAGTTAATATCTTATAACAAATTATTAAGATTGTACTGCATGATGTATAGTTTTTCCAAATATCTGTTATGATTTGGTTAATTGATTTTCTTCAGCAATAACTAAAATAAACATAAACATCATTGAGTTGACATTTCTAGTTTGGCCTAATACTTAGTTTGATGTGCTGCCTATCGGAAAGTCCAAGGTTCGCGCAGCGATATTGTTAAACTTGCTTCCCATATCATATGCGGACGGATAATAAAAGTAAGAATCAATTCGGGTAACCGAGCAAAACCCTTAGAGCGGCATGTGTTGCTGGTTGGCTTCCCTCCCTCTAGCCAGTAGTTCATAATTAGAGATGGCTATGCCTGAATTCTAGGGATTTCTGGTTTAGCCATTTAGCCAGTGTACACATAAAATGACGTGTAGGTTGTGTTAGGTATTAAAATTTTAAATGGTCTGAAATAGAGCTAATTGATAAATTTAAATTTAGTAGTTAAATTGTACTTTGGATTTAATAGTTAAGTGAAAGCCGATATATAGTCAGTTCATGATATTTGCCAAAAAGATTGA
>NW_013665700.1:872672-875578 GCF_000517525.1 Limulus polyphemus | reverse complement strand
ATGTTTTAATATACAAACAACAATACAATTTACAATAACAGTTATTACAAACAATGAACTATAAACTAATTCACAAATTTATAAATAATATAAAGTATTCTTTTCATTTTGGAACTTCCTTGATATCTTATCAAGGGTTCACGATGAGCGAGTTGATACAAGTACAATTCACTTAGTAGGGAGCAAGCTAGCTCTGTATTTATTGCTGATCACACGGCGATTACTGGTCGAGTTTTGCCAATAACGTTAGGTAAAGTTTTCATAAAAAATGCTAATGTCCGATAAGAATCCACTGAAGTTAAATATTTTGTAATGTTCGAACTATTACTGGTCAAATATCTTACGTTTTCCGATTGATAAGCGTTATAAAAATCACAGTTATAGGTTTCGAAGTTTGTAGCACACTGATTAGAGCGAACTACTAATAGACACACTCCTTTTGTCGCGTCGCATTGGTTGTATTTATAGGCGTGGGAAGGTTTTCTAGAAAATTCAGATTACATAACAATACTGAGCTATATTTAAACGTTTACGTATATAGATATATTGTTGATTCTTACTCTCAAGAATCGTCTACAACTTTGGAGAATAGTGCGGGAGTTTCGCAATACATGTCTAACACTACAAGCTATGCGTGTTTTTAAATATAAATTTATTCTAAACAGCGTTTATATTGAAATAAATACATAACAACAAATTCGTTACAGTTGGCATTACTAATACTAGTTTGAGTGATAGAATATGACTAGCAGTTCTTAACCTCTGGTGAAACATGTCAGTAAATAATCGTAATTTCTCAGTTAGTTCATTATAACGTATAGTTAGATAAAGCATTTTCTGTACTAATTACAACAAAAGCGTAACATGGTTAAATTTTTAATATAACTTTAAGAATAGTTAATAAATAAGACAATATATATATATAATCATTTACCAGAGCGCTATGGAAAGGTGAACTTACTTTCCATAAGGGCAGCGTCTGTCGGTTTATCATAGGGTGTTAATATTGGAAGGCGTATTCCCTTCCGACCACCACTGTTAACAGAGTGATGACAGCTGTCTTTGAACATCAAGTCAATAAAGTAATTACTTCTCCTTCTAGATTGACATTCAAAATCATTTCTTCTTTTTTAAAGTGGAAAAAGGCTTCACTCTTACATGCTGTTAGACTAACCATTATATGTCTACGTTACTACATTTATAGAGCTCGATCAGTTGCTCAACACTTCACATAACCAATTTATTTTATTTATACAAATAAATGAAGTGTTTTATAAATGAACGTGGTGGTCCTCACAAGTTGCTTATCAATGTCATTCACGATGTAACAACTCAGAACCTTTGTTTCCACTGTTGATTCGATTTATATACAAAATCAGGTAAGTTTCACTATACGATACGAATTTTTTACAATGCTGGATATGTGTCCCCTCCTTATGAAAATCTCACGTTTTAAATAATATTATTGGTTTTCTTACATATGTCAAGTAGGTGTCAAAACCGTCAATTTAGTATTAATAGTTCTCCAGTCGTGAACGCCCAGAAGAAATTTATTTTTCACTGCTACACACACACAAACACATATATATACATGAATATAAAGTATTATGTATAGGGAAAATTGAAGTAAGCTTTTTACAAATATTTGAATAAATTCTGTCCCTCTCTGGGGGCTACCATCTGCATTTTAATGGATCTCTTTCCACTGCTTTCGTAAATGTATCGTGTTTAAAAAATAAGAACTCGGAAATATTTGAACTATAAGTAATGTATTAAATATTTATTAACAGCCTTGGTCTTAATCAAAGACAATTTCGTGGATTTCACGCAATTTACAGTTTCGTTTCACTCCTAGTGAATAGAATTACAAAGCAAATACTGATAGACTGTTTTGATTTTCTCGCTCATATGCAGCAAATAACAAATTCAAGAAATGGGAGCTAGACATATAAAAAAATTCGGCTATAAGTGGATAATATAATAAAAAGTTTTGAGGGAGATTTCATGCACAAATAACTACATTTAAAACCCAAAAAATACTAATTAGCTTAACTTTTTTTATGGTATTATATATCCCATCCTGGTTAAATGATAGTCCTCCTGGGAGTGTGTTTTCTTATAGCAAAGCCACATCGGGCTATCTGCTGTGTCCACCGAAGGGAATCGAACCCCTCATTTTATCATTGTAAATCCGAAGATTTACCGCTGTCCCACTGGGGGACTAGTCCTCCTGGGAAATAATGATGAACAGTGTATACACTTTCTGCGATAAATTAACATTTCTTGTAGACAGTAGGTAAAATAAATTATAAGTTTGAATATCGCAGTAATTTTATCTATTTTCCAATTGTGGTGTCCCCCTGGTAGTGTAAGTATGACAGAACGATCTGGCTATAACGCAGCATGTCACATGACTACTAATTTGTTAATCATAAAATCATGAACCCATGAAACACACATCAGTTATTTCAGTCCTCCAAGATGGTAGATCATTTAAGAAATGAAATATTATATATTATACTAACATGTTGCATTAAAAGAGAAAAAATGTCATTGCAGACCATTGTTCATGTGTTGAACTACAAATATACAACGTTGTTAAATTTAGATCATGTTAGACACGACAATTTTAAGGAAACGGGAGACTACAATGCTTTCGATCATGTACAAATCAGATGAAGATAAAAAAATACATGAAATACGCATTTTATAATAAACGATATGTCAAAGCTTCCCTATAGGTTAACATTTTCTTCTGTACACAGGAGAAAAACAGCTAATAACTCAGTTGAAGTAAATAAATGCATAAAATATATTAAACTATTTATCAGAAAGCATTTTTTAGGACTAATAACCCAATTAGCTGTCGATCAACTGTCAAAAGGAACTGAATCGATTAAATTTTC
>NW_013665700.1:871259-872391 GCF_000517525.1 Limulus polyphemus | reverse complement strand
ATATGATGGTTATTGAACATCCAATTAATGGAGCGAAAACGGATAGGCACAGCATATTAATTGGCAGTAGGCAATAGAAACTGTCTGTAAATGAATGTTTGCTTGTTTGTAATTAAGCATAAAGCTACACAATGGGCTATCCTTGCTCTGCCCACCACGGGTATCGAAACCCGGATTCTAGCGTTGTAAGTCCGCAGACATACCGCTGTACCACTGGAGGGGGCATAAACGAAGGACATCTAAAACATTAATATTTTATTTTATTTTTATTTGAAGAAAAAACACAGTGAAGCTCATGGTGAGTGATTAAAACAAAATATTAGGTTGTGGCATGGTAGAAAAAAGTACGATATTTGTATTTTAATTGGTTTCATATGTAAAACATTTGTTCAAAGACAAATTAAGTTTTTATTCACAACTTATTTTAACGCATAGATATATTTAAAGTGGATCATATTGTTCATTTGATAGTCGACAGTATCGACTTTCAAGAAACACGCATCCTCTCATAGAACAGGATTTGTTATCTAGACGATCACAGATTAAGGATGCAAATTAAGTGGCTGAACGATCGACATCCTGTTGTTGCTTAGTCTGGAATACGTTGGAGGAAAATGTGGATGGGAATTCCCAACTATGAGTGTCAGAAACATTTTTGAAACTTCTAACAGTTTCTTGTCACTTAGATTTGTAGTTAGTTTGAGGAAAGTAAGTCTAATGAAAAACGTTGCGCCTGAACTTTCGATTAACCAATCATAAATCATCAGTTATCTCAACACCATTTCCCCATTCCCACAAGTTACTCAGATAAGTATATCATGTTTCTCTAAACTAACTTCCAAAATATTACGAGTCATTCGTATTTGTATAATGAAATATATTTTTAATTGTTTATGGTGTCCGATTCACACACATGCTTTGAATGATGACATGAAGGTAAAATCAATTTCCAATTAAAAAATTGTTTCAAAAACATAAACAACGCGTTGACTATAAAAGTGAGATAACGTGTGGCTATAATTCCAATAGTTTTTAAAGCATTGGTTGAATTGGTCTACAACCTTTTTTTTTGTTGTTGTCGTTGTTGGTTAAGTTTGTTTGTTTATTTTGGAATTTCGCGCAAAGCTACACG
>NW_013665700.1:856749-871002 GCF_000517525.1 Limulus polyphemus | reverse complement strand
GCCGGGCCTGTTGGTTAAGCTTGGGAGACTAAAATTTCCTTCAGTTGCTCCTCATGTCTGACTATTCAATAATGTTTCCACTTACAGTTTGTTACATTACAATATATCACAACGTTAAAAAGTTTGTTTCTTTTTCATCTACAATAAATATAATTTCTAACACTTAATCTTCTTAAACAGACATCAATTATGGATATTCGTATCCGAAACTTATTCTCAATTCACAGAATAAAACCATCACAGGCCTGTGTTATTATCATTTTGATATCATGAATCGAAGCCCCTTGCCGAAAAAACGTGCTCTACACTTTGGGGCCTTGGGTGTGTGCCTGGGGGGGGGGGGGAGAAGCTACGCTTAGATAGCTCTATGTAAAGCTGCGAGATATTTTGAAACAAACAAACAGCTTTGACGTTCAAGGTGACGATTCTTTTATTATTTCCAAAGCTTTGTCCTTATGTATATAAGTGTATAGTAAAATAAAGTGAATAGGAAATTTTCAAGAGAATGAATTATCAAAAATACTTAAAGTTTCATAAGGAGTACATTTCAACTTTTGAATTCTAATTTCTGTCAGTAAGGTCTTTGTTAAAATTCTGTAGGATAATATAAAAATGCATCAAACAGATAACATAAAATAAATAACTAGTGTTTCAAATGTGAAGCTAAATTTTAAAAGTCATTTAGAGGTTTGTTAAAAACTAGCTGAGGGCACCCCTTAAGGAAACAAAAATTGTATAAAGGACAATGTTAAATAATGTTCCCCCCCCCTTGCTTTCTTTTATTATTAAACCGCTAACGATCTCATTAGATGCTAATTGCATATTCTGATTTGTGGAATGTAATAATTGACTCATTTATACTAAGTATTTTAGTCTTTAAATTCGAAGCCAAAAGAGTTGTTTCTCATTCCGTTTCTAGGGTAAAAAATAATAAAATAAAATAGCCCACGTAAATTTTCAGACAGTTTCGATTTGCCATACAAAAAATTACAGTGATCGAGCCAACCAACTCTGGGTGATGGATGCTAACAGCTCTACAAAGTAAAATGGTGGCTAGGGTGCCGACTCGCAAGTTGTGGGTCGCGGTATCGAAATCCGTAACCGAACATGCTCGCCATTTCAACTGTGGGACGTTATAAAGTGACGGTCAATCCCACTATTCGTTGATAAATATTAGTCCCAGAGTTGGCGGTTGGTGGAGTTGATTAAGTGCCTTCTCTCTCAAGTCTATCGCTTCAAAGTAGGAGCGCAGGCGCAGACAGTCCTTGTGTAGTTTTGCATAATATTCAACAAAC
Organism: Limulus polyphemus; assembly: GCF_000517525.1. Classification (NCBI taxonomy): domain Eukaryota; kingdom Metazoa; phylum Arthropoda; class Merostomata; order Xiphosura; family Limulidae; genus Limulus; species Limulus polyphemus. The sequence continues at coordinate 869,707 of NW_013665700.1, read as the reverse complement.
CAAACCAAAGTAAATTTTATTTTTCCTTATATTTATTTTTAGAACATATCAAAATTGATGTAAGACGATAGCTTAAAGTGAATATCACAAGACAAGGAAAAAAGTGTGGATAGATCAAACTTCAAATGATTGAGTTGCTTTTAGACCGTTCACAATCAATGAGGCTCTACTATTGCATAATAATGACAAATGTTAATATTTTGCCTGCTATAATACTTAGTGCAAGGATCTGACTAAAAGTTTGTTTGTTTGTTTTTACAATTTCGCGCAAAGCTGCACGAGTGCTACCTGCGCTAGCCGTCCCTAATTTAGCAGTGAAAGACTAGAAGGAAGACAGCTAGTCAGCACCACCTACCGCCAACTCTTGGGCAACTTTTTTACCAACAAATAGTAGGATTGACCGTCACATTATAACGCTCCCACGGCTGAAAGGGCAATCATGTTTGGTGTGACGGGGATTCGAACCCGCAGATTGCGAGTCGAGCGCCCTAACCACCTGGCCATTGACCAAAAGAGATTGGTGAAACCATTAATTTTATTTGTAACATATGTTTGGGACGGCAATAGTAATTAGAGGATTAATTGGAATAATGACTTTTTATTGAACTTTCTAGTGAATTATATGTAGTTATGGACCACAAAGTCAAAGATCCACGAACAAGTTGGTACATGAATAGTTTAGAAAATGTGTTTAAATAGCCTGGACCACATCAATAATTGTATACACATTTTTTCTCTAATAAGTAAAATGTTCATTGGAACTTCTGGATCCTATTAATTGGAGGTGTATTTTTTTTTAATTTGCATAGAACGATGATTTATATATCTTGTACACTCAAATATATCCGTTGTCTCGTTGAATCTTTTTATCCTTATATTTTTGAACTCATTCACCTCAATATGTGTGTGTGTGTGTGTGTGTTCTCCCAGTGGGAGAGCAGTAAATTTACAGACACACAACGCTAAAATCTGGAGTTCGATTTTCCCAGATGGATACATCAAATAGTTCAGTGTTGGTTTGCTCTAAAACAAACAAACAAACAATCTCTGTGTTAATGTGTATGTCCTATAAGAAATCATTTAAATACTACGTTGAATGATAGTTAGTTGTAGAGTTATTCAGGTACAGTGCTGTTCAATTCTGTTCAGTTACTTAAATAATACAATAAGATATAGAAATACGTATCATTGCCTACAACCATTGTTTTATCAGTATCAAAGATGTTTCAACCTTGCCTCTTACGTTGAAAAATATATATTTAATTCACTGATAATACATGTAGTTACTTTAAATTAGTAATTATTAACCAGCTTTAGCCTTTAAATTTAAATCATTTACTTTGTCGAACGATTGAATTATTTTCGCTCATGTGCACAGGGAAAAAAGTTTAAAAGTATCAAAGGAATACTGTGTAATGGACTACGCAAAAGTAAGGTTTTGGAAAAAAAGTCTCGGGAAAATACAAATTTTTAACAAGCTTTCCTAGAAAAGACCTTCATCAAATATATAACGAAACTAGCAGTCACATTTCTATTGAAATCAGGGTTGACAAGGAAATATATCATTAAAGATCCCACATAGAAAAAAATCGCTCAACCTGAATAAAAACTAAATAAAAGAACTGCAAAACTTTTTGCTTTAAAACAGATCAAGAGATAAAAGTATGAGAAGAAAACGGGAATTGTTCGACATATTCGGAAGTTTTGACGTTCTCATCAATCATCTATCATTGTGTTTTCATGAAAGGTTCTTTTCTGATGATGTTTTCGTGTACTTTTGACATGACTTTTGAATCCTCCTGCTGAAGACTACGCAGACGCTGAGTCCTAAAAGAAACTTATCACGCACTATCAGCTGATGAATCCTGGTCAAACACACACACAACCAGCATAGAATAACGCCTACTTCCCATGATACCTGCTATGCGTGAGTCACTTTCTGAAAGTCTTAATAAGCTTCCAAAGAATGGCTATCTCCAGGTGGTCAATGATGGATGTCAAAATAATGCAAGAATAATGAATATTGAATCGCAATAAAAGGCATGCCCACAAATTGTAATACATTTCGTCTCTTTTTTTAATTCATCCAAAGTGAAAGCTTTTGTTTCCTCATAAAGTTTTGTTTTTTGTAAATCTCGTTTAACGATTAACGCACGTACTTATCTATTTTTATTTTAGAAAGTTTTATTCTCAAATCAAAAGTTTTGTATAATGTTTTTTTATTACGTTTAGTATATTGATATCAGTCACATATGTTAGTTACCTTTGGATATAGTCATTAAAAACGTTTAATCAGTTGAAAAGCAGATGGAAATGTATACCTTCTAAGTTGTTCAAATACTGCGGTGAAAACGTAACAAAAACGTAAAATTCGAAATACTAGTAATTAGTCATGACACAATAAATAATGTGAAAATAATGAGGTCAAGTGAAAAGTTTATCAAACTTAGATCTCAGTTGATTAAAACATCTTATATTCCTTTGGCAGCTTATGCGATCAGTTTTTCCTTTGTAATATAGGGTTCTCAGAAATTTTGTAATATTATAAAATAATATTATCCCTAATAACTACCTGATTTTGTTTCTAGCAAAGTGAAGAAAAAACAATCACATAAAACGAATTTTATGTTTTCGTTCATTTATTAGTCTTCAAAAGAGACATGTCAATGAAAATTGTTACAAACCCACTAATTTTGTTTCAATAGTAGTAAGTTTCTAAAACTTAATGCCCCCCCCCCCCAGTGGCACAGCGGAATGTTGTTTGAGGACTTACAACGCTAAAAACCGGGTTTCGATACCCGTAGTTTGCAAAGCACAGATAGCCTATTGTGTAGCTTTATGGTTAACTTCAAACAACCAAAACTTAAGTTACTTGAATATTGATGAAACAGAATATATATATTATTCCAATAATCTTACGGGGATTATTATGAGGCTTGTATCGTTAAGCAATGATTTCCTTTCTAAATCGAAGGAGCAGTGGAAAGATTGATAATTAATTTTACTGATACTTCAAAAAACGTTGAATTTTAACACCCAATACTACTTATTAAGCTGGGACTTGAGCGTTGCCAGAATTGTCTTAGGCTTATATTTCATTCATATATATATATATATATATATAAGAACAATGAATATAAGTAACGGGACAAAAACCTTTTCCATTCTTACGTTGTTGAGCATCATCATATGAAATGATGGCCTCTGTTTCTGATGTAGTATCATAGCTTCGTTATATTGCATACTATATATGTCTGTCAAATTATAGTGTGTCTTTGCCTCGCTGGGGGTTTAAATAATCGATTTAAAATATTTTTGTCTATGATTTAGAAATATGATGAAATAAAGCGAAACAGACTGAAAAATATATTTCTTGCTTTATATATGATCAAGAATTGTAGACTTGAATTCTCAGACTTCGCTCTTGGAAAGCTTTCTATAGAAAATCAATTCTCGCTAGAATATTGTAAGGAACATCTGCTTCTAAGGATTCGATGCCTCTTTAGCTTTTTTTATGTTTATAGAAGTTATTTATAGTAATAAAACGAGTCATTTTGAAATATGTCAGCAAAGGTATTCACATTTGTATAAGCACTTTCTTGTTATCTTATATTGCCCCATGTACTATGAATCAAAAGATCAATAACGGACATTACCTTGATGTGCAGTGTTGTTCATCTTCAGCATGTTGATGACGTGAATATAAGATGTCATTGTTGTTACTGTAATAACAGTGACAATCCCTATAATCCTTGGAACGTAGGAATGGCCCAAAAAACAAGTTATTATCAGAGTTAAAGTTGCTTGTCCGTAGCGAATCTGTAATATCATAATCGCACTTTATATGAACGTTTTTTTAAAATACTAATACAAAGCTTGTTGCTGCAGGGAGAAACCGTAAATTTACGGGCAATATATTAGGCGTCTGTATATTTGGTTCGCGGCGAATTCCTTACCATCCGACAGGAAAATCTTATGGCTGGAATATTATGTGATCCTTTTTTCCAAAGAGAAATATCAACATGACGAGCTTGTTAAAACGAAAGGGTTAAGGAACACATCGATTCAAAGAGAAGAACTTTCAAATCTCTCCATCGAAAAAGAAAAACACACACACCATCGCGATAAAAAGAACAATGGATTCCGAAACTCATCCTTAGCTAATCCAAAGGAATGCCATCATTTCCAAAGTGAAGAAATTGTTATAAAAAAGGATACTCCGGGCTAAAAAATTCATTGTGATGAAGCTAGACATATCCCTTGATGCTCCCAACAAGATAATAAACAAAGATATGAACTTGGCAAAGGCTCATAAGCCAAAAGTCCCAAAATGCAATTCCAATGGAGTTTTGTGCTTTTGATTTGCTTTAAGATATTTGAATTCTAAGTTTACATTCAGTAGAAGGTCTGTGGGATGTTTTTCAAGGTATGTGGTCTAAGATTGGCCTTACCATCCTTTCAGAAAACCTGTTATAAGAGAAATTACAGTGCTTAATAATAGTATATGATCATCGCCATTAAAGAGAGAGAGAACGCGATCAAGGATGGAGCATATAGTTCTAAGAACCCCCTCTTCTTCAGGGGTATTAAATTTAATTAGTGGAAAACTCAATGTCTATAAGTAATTACCTAATGAATCGATACCACACATTAGACATAAACTTATCCTACATTATATAATAATAGTCTGTTGTAATTTTTCTTATAACTGTTCTTATAACTCCATAATTACAGAATTGAGGAAAAACAAGACAATTGTACGTTTCACAAATACCTGATGATGTCTACATTGGCGAAACCATGGTCGTAATAAATAATGTATTTGTGAAACGTACAATTATCTTGTTTTTCTTTAATTTTGTATTCATTTATTTGTTTATTATTATTATTATCTTTTATTACATCACCGATTTGCAAGTGATTAGTGACCATAAAATCAGCATCTGTCCAGAGCTTGGGCTAAAATATTTTTGTCACCCCTGGCAACAATTTTCAGATGGTTTAAAATCTTGGAGTTATTTTTCATAGTCTGAAATAAAAAGGCTAACAACAAGAACCTTTCACGACTAACAGATAACTTCGAAAGGATTAAAATGGTACCAGAGCACCTGCCAGAAAATTCGTGATCTGTCTCGCCCCCTTTCGTGCAAGGAAAGATGTTTTTCATCGTCAGTAATATGCAGAGGTCGTGACATCTAGCGAGATTCAGCATAATTATATTTTAACACATCCTCCGCGGGACCTTGCATGCAAATCAATTTAACATATTCTTCTGAGATCACGTAAAAACAATGAGATGAATCAAGATATAATTAACGTACAGTTATAAAAATAAATGCACCAACTACAATTATAAGGCAGCAGCTGCACTAATGGTTTCAAATATATTATGAGTACTTCTAGTTACTATTCAGGACTGCCTGAGGCTGTTGGTTACTCTCATGTAAGGTCCTTTCTACAAAGTTTACAATTCCCCTTTTCTGATTCTAACAAGACTAAGTACAGAGATGATTTGATGCACTCACTGAGACTATTGTCTATTAGTTACCTTTGTCACTTATCCCAATGCACAATTATTATTACAATAATAGTAAGTAAACGTTATTGTTAGATAAACATTGATAAAACTTATCAGACTACTAGGCCAATCACAAATATGCCGCACATAGGATAAAATGTTACTGTACAAATGACAGGATTATCCAAGGTATAACACAGCTTACTCCAACCCCAGCAATAATTAAGTTTATTAAATAAACTTTAAACACAGGATACAAGTTATATACGAGTATTTAAAGGAACTGTGGAAGTTGTTTATAGTAATAGAAAGAGTAATTTTGAGATAATCAACCTAAAACACTTTAAATGTATATAAATAAAAATAAATCGTTATTTTATATTGTATAATTATTGTGAACCAAACGTCTGATAACAGAAAAAAATAGGCAAGAATTAACATATAGCAATATATATATATATATATATAATTATTGTATCAAACACAATTGAGTTTAATTTATCCCACTTTTGTCTGTTAGCATTATATTACACTGTGTGCCTGTGTTATTATGTAAGGATGATGCAAATTCCATCCCTACTATCTTGTTTGCATTGTTTTTGAACGATTGATATTAGCCATCCCTACATTTACTTCCTTTTCTGAAACGTTTTTTCTTTACTAGTTTAATCTGTCGAGCAACAGCTGTGATTGTTTAACTTTTCAAATGACACCCTCCACCATAACAAAAATAACGCCCGCATATTTTTGCGGCTCTAAACCTAGTTACGTCTGATATCCGCTACTATAATTGTGCAAATCAGAACTCGTCGGAAACATTTTAATGTTTCCCGAAAAAGAGGAGGGTGCTATAGCATCTGTGATGTCCACCGCTCTCGAGATACGATATTGCCTGGAGAGAAAACAGGAGGGTGCTACAGCATCTGTAATGTATATTACTCTCGAGGTACAATATTGCCTGGAGTGAAACCTGGAAGGTACTATAGCATCTGTAATGTACATTACTCTCGAAATACGATATTGCCTGGAGTGAAAACAGTAATTTATGTTACTCTCGAGGTACGATATTGCCTGGAGTGAAAACAGGACGGTGCTATAGCATCTGTGATGTCCATTACTCTCGAGGTACGACATTGCCTGGAGTGAGAAGTAATTTCTTTCTAACTGCACTGCCATCGTAACCAACACTATGAAGACAATTTCTATTAGTATTCTGACACTCTTTAAAGCGGCTCTTTAAAGTGAGTTATTCTAAACACTTCTCACAGTGCGATTATAAGGTGTGAATTTGTTTCTCATTCGCTATAAATTTACATGAAGAAGAAAATGTATAGTTGATTTTTTTGATGTTGTAACCATTGAATTATTTAGGGTCTAAAGGTACCGTTGTGACTCCTGTCAAATTATAAGATGGAGTAACACTGTTGTGTTTCTATATACAGGACCTAACTGTTGGACAAATCTGTGGTACTGCCACAGCTATTCCACAAACACTAACTTCATATCTATTTTAAGTTAAAGAAATGAACAGTTAACAAGTAGTAAAAATATTGTTCTTCTCCTTATTGTGGAAGCAAAACATGACGTAAACAAAAAATCACACCGATGTTGATTTGAACTAGGAAATGTGGCCGGTTTAACATCTGTATGATGGATTAGTCATTAAAACAAACATCTTTCATACTTTTTTAATGGTTAATCCCCCCCCCCACAGCTGCTAAGGGTTATAAATGCGATTTCAAATAAAACAAAGAAGCGGATAGTTAAAGTAAAAGTGTAATGTAGTAGGCAAATATTATGTGTCCATCATTGCAATATCACCAGATAGTGTGGGATCTCATTTTAACATGGAACTTTTTTAGATAACTGTGTAATACATGGCATACACTAATAGAAAAATAGTAAAAAAAATGGATGTTCATATATAAATAACGAATAATATGTGTTAATTAATTTCGACTTTTATATTATTTATAATTGTAATTGAAACAAAAAATAGCGATATTTAATCAAAACATTTGTCATGTACAAAAGTAGCCAACCTAGAATAAAGTGGTCAGCCATTCAAAGATGTGATATCACAAAGAAGCCAAGTTATATAAAAGGTTTGTTTGTTATTGTTTGTTACGGATTTCGCGCAAAGCTGCACGAGTGCTATCTGCGCTAGCCGTCGCTAATTTAGCAGTGTAAGACTATAGGGAAGGCAGCTAGTCATCACCACCCACCGCCAACTCTTGGGCTACTCTTTTACCAACGAATAGTGGGATTGACCGTCACATTATAACGCCCCACGGCTGAAAGGGCGAGCATGTTTGGTGGGACGGGGATTTGAACCCGCGACCCGCAGATTGCGAGTCGAGCTCCCTAACCACCTGGCCATGCCGGTCCCATATATAAAAGGTCAAGCCCTGTAAAGATGTAATGTAAAAGTATGTAGGTTAAAAGAGGAGAAATTTGGAAAATTTTGATTCTCTTTTTATATTAATATTGCAGTACCTTGGTCGAAAGAAGCATTATGTTTTCTACAATAAATCGTTTTTTGTCAATTTATTATGGTATTAGCACGATGTGCTTCCTTCCCTACACGAGTTTCTACTGTAGATATGTTGTACATCAACCACAATACCGTTCTCCTCTTCACCTTTGAACAAACTGTCGTTGGTTGATGCCAAACAATTCAAACTTGGATGCATCTGTAAAGAGCACATATCTTTTTTCATTCCAGTATTTGTGGTCCGTGATCCAATAACCATTTCAAAGTTCTGGTTTAACTATCTCTTTCTTCAGCAGCGGTTGACGACCAGCTACACGTCCATTGATAGCGTTAAGGTGTATCCTTTCTGGTGGTTATTTTTTTTTCTCTCGTGTTTTAATGCAAATACATTTAGAAACAAGAAGTTAAAAAATATGTTACTTAAACCAAATGATCCATAAAAATATCGTTTTATATATAACTGAATCTGATAAGAACTGTGAAGCAAAATTCCAATTAACCTGCATATCACGACACACGTTTCAGATTTTTATTTATTATGTATTGTTTCGTTAGTGCGGAGTTACACAATGATTTATTCGTTTGTTTGAAGTTAAGCTCAAAGCTACCAAATAGGCTGGCTGTGCTCTGCCCGCCATGGGTATCGAAACCCGGTTTCTAGCGTTGTAAGTCCGCAGACGTACCGCTGTGCCACTGGGAGCATACACGATGGTGTAGCTGCATTCTCTCCACTGCAGGGATTCGAACCCCGCACTTTGGGGGAGAGTCCGTACACTTACCGCTGAATCACTAAGAATGATTATATGAAACCACGATTTTCAAATAACACTTGGAAGTGTCATATTGTAGATTAAAGTAATAAATAGTTTTTTAGTTTATAGGACGAAGGAGAATCTCTCGATGGGTCAATGGTAACTTTATGGGTTTACAACGCTAAATCCGTGGCTCGATTCTTCGCGGTAAAGGGAATGTAGATAGCTAATTGTGTAGCTTTACAGTTACAAAAAAAAATGGAAGAAAAATAAAAACAAACGGTACGACATTACTAGAGTTACATCTATGAGATCAGAAGAGTTTAGAAACTTTTATAGCCTAATACAACCAAAGTTGTCTGTCAGATAGAAAAAGGTTTAAAATATAATTTACATTTTTCGATGAAAAATTATTTTTGCGGGAAAAAATGATATGTCCGATACAAACGAGTACTCATACAAACATCATAAGTTCTTGATATAAGTGCATCCCAATTTATCTTGATATCTCAGTAAAATAACTACACAGTTAGAAGTTAATTCTTCATCCTAAAATGACATCTACCCAATTAAAAACATCCCAAGTGAACGTTTTTAGTCGAGCGTGTAATAAATTACGTTTGAAAGAAAAGTCATATTTTCGACAGTTAAATATGAGTATCTAAAAGAAAAAAACATCCTATTTTCGACAAGCTCGTGATATAGCTCCCAATTTTTGCAGTTGATTATATCGGAACTAATTTCTGGGAAATGTAAGTGGTTCTGTAGCATTTACACAAACCTCGGACTTCTACAAATTGGTGTGGGAAGAAAAAAGAAGAATCCTTACGACAAAGCATTGTATTAAATAACTACTCACTTCATCCGTCATTTATGATAGGTTCACTTTACTCCATCTCTACAGATATCACTAAATGAGAGTGCAATAATAAACTTTATTTAAAGACGATTTTGTTTGACCAATATTGAGATCAACCTTAAAAACAAACAGTAATTAAATATTTATACGTCTGTCACACTCCTGCGTATCTGCTTGGCATTTTCCGTATAGAAAATTAGTAAATAAAAATGATGAACGTAATTTTAAAGAAAATATATCGAATTCTTTGTCGCACGATAACATAAAAAAAAATGCCCCCCAGTGGTACAGCGGTATGTCTGCGGACTTACAACGCTAGAAACCGGGTTTCGATACCCGTGGTGGGCAGAGCACAGATAGCCCTTGTGTAGCTTTGTGCATAATTAAAAACAAACATAAAAAATAGTGTCAGTATTCAGAAGATATAGCCATCATCTTCAATGTCATTGCTTATTGTAAACGTATCTGTAAAATAAAATATATCTTCCGCGATAAGAGAAATATGCATAAATCAAAACATCGTGAATACGAAATATCTGTCACATTAAATCATGTAATAAAAATAGTCGAAACAGCTTATTTGACAGTCAGCAAGCATTGTTATTTGAATTGCGTACTCCTGAACGTACATATACATTTTCTTTTGGTTTTTCGTATCTTTTTTATTTAAAATTATCTGCTTACTCTTCAAAATTTTTTGTGTTTACTATTCTGTTGTATTTGCATCTACTTTCTCCACTACAATACGTCATCCACACATCCTGCTTTATCTTATGAAGAGGGATAAAAAAAAGAAAAACAATAAAACCGTCAGATTTAGTCCTAAATGTAAGCAAAGAAGATAACAAAACGTAAATTATAGTCGAAAAAATATTGATTTCAAGAACTTCCAAATATGAACTATTGTTTAGGTAAGAAGAAAATACTGGCAATTTTACACCAAGTAAGAAACACTCAACTAGAAGCTGGAGAGACGAATACTTAAGCTCTGAATTTCACTCGACTTCACTTATAGAAAATAAATGGAGATCAATGCTGGTCATTAAACTGTTCCCGACCTTATATTTCCCTATCTTCTCATACTGATATTATTATTTTGTAAATAGTTTACACATGAGTTATAGTACTATTACTACATGCTTTAGAATAATGGCATATGCTACTGTGAGTTTCCAATAATTTTTGTGAAGAATATAATAGCAAGAAGCATGATATGATTTAACGTCGTCAGGCATGACGTTACTACAAAACCTTTTCCAACATTTTCGTAAAGCGAACATTCCTGAACGTACAATCCAATGTTTTGCTCTTATACGTAAATATAGTATGATATTTCGCCTCATAAATACGTTTCATAGGGATATATGATATAAGATATAAACTACATTAAGTGTATATATATATATATATGTGTGTGTGTGTGTGTATATAATGCACTGTCACCTTAGAATTTTTTAATTAACGAGTAACTGCATTGTATTGTGACATTCCGTAAAACCATCACAGGTAACTGCTGCAGACATGCGATAGTTTGAAAGAACATAATATAATACAGATGCTGTAAAATGTGTTTCATTTTGTATTACACATTTTGATATAGTGACCAAATCTCCTAAGCCCGAGCAGATATTCTTTTCATTTTCTTGCTACAAAACCTAACGACCAAATTAGCACTAGTTTTGTACACTATTATTTCTCCAAAATGTTTTACAGAACATCCAACCCAATTACATTTGTAATCGAATAATTTCAGTCGCTTTTTTACCAAATTATTTTAGCAGTCTTCACTATAGACATCATCATACACTTCTTACTGTTTATTGCCGTTATTCTTCAAGTAGGCACAGTGGTAACTTAAAATATTATATGTTCAGTAAACGTTCTTCTTATACTTAAACACCTACTTCGAATAAGTAAAAAAATTAATATTGAAAACATCCTAAGAAGTGTGAAACTTCAAATGTTAAAAACAATTGTTTTAGTGAAATAATGGTATCATAAAAAGAGTATTTTAATTCATTTATGTAAATAAGTTTGGATTTGTTGACAGCTTTCTGTACTTGAGAGAAACCCGTAATGATATTACACGTGCCCCCCAGTGGCACAGCGGTATGTCTGCGGACTTACAACGCTAGAAACCGGGTTTCGATACCCGTGGTGGGGAGAGCACAGATAGCCCTTGTGTAGCTTTGTGCATAATTAAAAACAAACAAATATTACACGACCAAAATTTTAGAGAAAAGGAGGGGAAACTTCAGTGGAATCTTCAAAGAATAGATGTCGTGAATTGTTTAATTTAATATTCGTAAAAAAAATGTAGTTATCTGATCAAACTAATGATAAAGACAACACTCAGAACTAAAGAGTAATCTATTTGAAAACTGCATCTTTACTTCTGTTATAGTCAATTGCACAGGTTGGCAGGGATTCGTTATTGTAATGATATACATGAATTTTCTGCAAGTGTGTAAATTATGCCAAAAGTGCAATAGCGCCAAAAATACACTATTGTTAGAAGTTGAATACTGCGAGCTTAACATAAAGTTATTGTACCCTGAGATAAAGCCAAATAATAGCGTTTTCTGCTATGTGTTCTTAAAGGACAACACAATGCGATATGATATTTCGTATATGTATGCGTGCATGTTTGTGTTTTCAGTAAATTTATATGATTTACTTTTTGAACATTATCTAATCTAATGTTAATAAAACTTTATCTATAAACAATGTAGGTCGATTTAAAAGTTTTAAATGGCTAATTTTTTAATGTACAGTTAGTATTTTTTCTATGTTTGTACTATGAGTAAGCCTTGTGACGGATTTATTATTATATATTTATTTTAATATCGAAGTTTGCTTAAATTAAATTTATATTTAGAAATGTACATAACTTATGCTGTTAAATACGTATTGCGAAACTCCCGCCTATTCTGTAAAGTTGTGGAAGATTCTCGAGTGTAAGAATAAACAAAATATGTTCGTACGTAAACGCTAGTGTTAGCGTCAGTATTGTTACGTAATCTGAATTTTCGAGAAACTCTCCACACGCCTATAAATATAACCAACGGGACGCGCCTAAAAAATATCTATTATTGGGTTGCTGTAATTGGTTTGCTATAAACTTCGTAAGCTATAACTGTGATTAACGCTTATTAATCGGAAAACTTCAGATATTTGACCAGAAACATATATAAATTTCGAACATTACAAATCATTTAACTTCAATGGATTCACATCGGACATTAGTACTTTTACGACAACAATACCTAACGTTATCGGTGGAAACTCGACCTTTAATCGGTTTGGGATCAACGAGAACAACGGGGCTAGCTAGC
>NW_013665700.1:854110-856728 GCF_000517525.1 Limulus polyphemus | reverse complement strand
AATAACTATTTGTAATAACTGTTATTGTAAATTGTATTATTGGTTGTACATTAAAACATATTTGTATAAAACAAAGAAAACTGTGTGTATCAATCTTGTTGGCAAATATCATAAATTGGATACATATCGGCGTTTACTTAACTACTAAATCCAAATTATAACTGAACTCAGTTTCGACAATTTCAAATTGTAATACGTAACATCCTACAAACATTTACGTCACCAGAAACATAAATACCGTTTTAGTGAAGGGTAAAAATAAATGTATTGCATATGTATGCTTTCGAACATTTAAGCCATGAAAACAAAATTGACGCAACTATGTGACAGACCACTAAAATTAAAATACAACCTATAATATGAGTATGATCAAATTAATCTTAGTAAAAAACTGAGCCTGGCATGGCTTAGTGGTTAGGACGTTTGACTCGTAACCTGCGCGTCGCGGATTTCAATTCTGTCACTACACATGCTCGCCCTTTCAGCCGTGGGGGTGTTATAATGTTACAAATAATCCCATTTTTCGTTGAGAAAAGAGTAACCCAAGAGTAGACGGTAGGTGCTGTTGACTTGTTGCAGATATCCATCTAGTAGCTTATTGCAAAATTCAAAAGAAACAAATTAATAAGAGAAATACCAATAAAACTAGAGCCCCCTCCACCAGTGGCAAAGAGGTTTGTCTGCGAACTTACAACGCTGGAAACTGGGTTTCGATACCCTTGGTGGGCAGAGCACAGCTAGTTCATTCAAAAACCCTGTTAGCAACAAGAAAATTATCACGATCATACTCCACCAAACGCTCTGCTCAAATGCAGCTTCTGGTACTAAAAACTTGTAACACGCAACGGGAAGTAAACTCTCAACGTGTATAAGACTAAATAGACGAAATTACCTCATATCTTACTCCTACCTCTTGCTTGCGAATTTCATTAGATAAAATGGCTGTAAGAGATCCTGATAGTTTATTATTATTATTTCAAACCAATGAAATGTGTCACATAAGTGTAATTTTAGAGTAACAAAATATCAAGCTAAACAAGGGCTACCTCATCACAGTCGTTCCTAATTTTGAACAGAGAAATTAAAACCATTTGTTTCATTTCACGTATCTGGTAAAAAAAAACAAAAAAACTCACCTATATGCGTGAAGAACACATATTGTTGAGGTAGGGTTTAAAAACAAATTTGAAAGAATTTAGAACCTTTCGCAATAAGGGTTTTTATTCAGAAGGAATCATACACTTTTTAAGTTGGTATTATTATACTTCTTTCCGCTTATTTATTTTATTTTTTCACTGGGTGTTTATGCAGACCAGCAGTTAGGAACATAGACAATCCTTGGGCTACTGTTCTTTGATCCAATAATGGGATTTAACTATCTCATGGCCTCAAAGTGTGGAATGATGTCTTCGGCAACGAGGCGCGAACCATAAACCCTTTGGATCACAAACTGGAAATGCAACCAGTAAACGACACCTGGCCTGAAATGTAAGAAATTGGATCAAGAACGTGTCTACAACGTTCTTTCTTTATTTGTTGAATTTCGCGCAAAGATACTCGAGCTAGAACTATCTGCGCTAGCCGCCCCTAATTTTGAAATGATATACTAGAGGAAAGCAGAGAGTCAATACCACCCACCGCCAATTCTGGAACTACCCTATCCAGATCGTGGTATTTGGTCGTCATTCTTATGATGTACACACGGCCCCAAATTGTGGAGCATGATTTTTGGTGGTAACGAGGGGTGAACCACAGGTCCAAAGTCTGAGCACGCTAACTAACGATACGAGCTCGGCCCGCGCTCCTATATTTATATAATATATAATAAGCCGTTAAATGTATCTTTTAAACCATATCATAAGCTATATTTCGAATATTTTGTTTATCGTTGGCCTTCCAATTGATATATATTTTTAATTAATCAGTGATATTATTTAATGATATCCTTTTAATTTAATTCTTATTCATGCTTATTTATATTCAACAGTTAAAGCTATACCACTGCCTGTTAATAATTAGAGTTTGTAAAGAACAGAGCTCTTTCTCGTTATATTAAAACGATTGTGAAACCTCGCCACTGATAAATTGTCACAGCTGCCACAGATGATATAGAGTTGATAAGTTGTCACAGCTGCCACAGACAAAGTCGAGGTGATAAGTTGTAACAGCTGCCATAGATAAAGTCGAGTTGATATGTTGTCACAGTTGCCACAGATGAAGTCGAGTTGATATGTTGTCACAGCTGCCACAGACAAAGTCGAGGTGATAAGTTGTCACAGCTGCCATAGAGGAAGTCGAGTTGATAATTCGTTATAGCTGTCATAGATGAAGTCGAGTTGATAAGTTGTCACAGCTGCCATAGATGAAGCCGAGTTGATAAGTTGTCACAGCTGCCATAGATGATATAGAGTTGATAAGTTGTCACAGCTACCATAGATGAAGCCGAGTTGATAAGTTGTCACAGCTACCATAGATGAAGTCGAGTTAATAAGTAGTCACAGCTTCCATAGATGAAGTCGAGTTGATAAGTTGTCACAGCTGCCATAGATGAAGCCGAGTTGATAAGTTGTCACAGCTACCATAGATGAAGCCGAGTTGATAAGTTGTCACAGCTGCAA
>NW_013665700.1:847816-853110 GCF_000517525.1 Limulus polyphemus | reverse complement strand
CAGGTGGAAGAAATTACTTTATAAAAACAATATTGGTCACACAACCCTAAATAAAACCGATTTATAGAAAAACATCAATTAAACAACTGGATAATGCTGATTTATTGAACAATGCTAGTCAAATTGCTACTGAACCGATTGAAAAAAGTTATTTAATATATTACTAATAATAATTTTTCCTTTCTGTTATTAAGGCAACTCTGAAAGAAAAACATGCCCTGTAAGCTATCGGAACCATGGAAAATACAAGATTATTCTCCACAGTGAATAAAAGGCTACGTGATTTAACTGCGCTGTTCTTTTGGCTCTTATTGTTTCAAACTGCATTCAACAAATAGTTTCGAAAAGTTAACGCAAATAAAGTAAAATATCACCTTAAATCTTGACCATTTTACGGTAACTGTTAAAATCCTGGTATTATATTATTAGATATGGTATTTTTGTTAGGGTTCACGAGACATAAACTTAAAAAAAACACAATTTATTCTATACTTATTGGAAGGCCTCATTTACTCAATTTATAATGAATATTTAAGCATTAGGTCCTAATATTGACCTGTGAAATTTTGCTTTAAGATTGACGTGTTTTACCATTGTACAAACGACGAGTCTCTTGCATTAATGCATATACACTAGATATAAGCAGAAACTCACAAACAAATGTAAAAGAATACTCATCGTACAAGGCTGTTAACGTTACAAAGAAAATCATATTTCTTTTGAGCCAAATTTTAATGCCTTATAGCTCTTTAAACTTCAGAGTATCAGTCTTTTCACTACGTTATTTGTGAGGAAATATAAACCGTATGTGAAGGAATATCGAAAATAAAACAAATAAAAGTTTTATTATATACACGTTCAAAATCAACCATCAAAATATATTTTTAATTACCCATCCGTTCAAGGAGCTTATAATAAGAGCTTTGTTAGCTAAATAAACGAAATAGAAATATATCCAGTTCAGAATATTATTTGTCACTCTCAGATAAAATAGCTATGTAATGAGAAAATGGCATTTATTAAATATAGAGGGAGTAACAAAACTAGCTAGAAATTCGTTTATTCTCATTTCTGCACTATTCCCAATACTCTGATTTGTCTGTAAAGTCTAACAATTGACACTATAAGTAAAAGAGAAAAAAAAAGTAAGTCATTGAGCGAAAAAAAAAAACAATATTTTTTATTTTTGTTTTAACAGCTAAAATTAGTATGTTGCTATAATTATAAAAAATAAATAAATAAGGGTATTTTTGCTGAATCAACAAGGTCTAAGAGAGCAGAAGATATCGTAAACCTTCCAGGCTTTATACAAGTTTTTATACTTAAAATCCTAGGTCACAGTTACAAGTTGAAACTAGAGGGGCATTCAGTAGAGCGCGTACCTCCGCCACGCATCGTTGATCATATTGGGAACTCGAAAACTATGAAAATCTGTACGTATGTCCATCATTATCAACGGACCATTTTTGGCAAGAAAATGAGGAATAATATTCTACATATTTCCACCAAGTTTCATCAAAATCCGAGTTATAGAGCAAAAACAGTAGGAAAAATTGTTCCCCGTGTTAACAGATAGGGATTTTTTGGATTTTGTGACCTCGTTTGTGAAATTGACCTCTTAAAAACTAATTATTTCTAAGTTTGGTCATAACCCAAATGTATACCAACTTTTGTTCAAATTCATTCAGCCGTTTTCGAGAAATCTTGCTGACAAACATACACAGGATTGAAAACATAACCTCCGTCCACCTTCAGTGATGAAGGTAACAAGATGATTTATGAATTGGACTGATGACCAAATAGTTGGATTTGCCTTTCACTCCTATAAAGCACCTAAGGCTTCAAAGTGTGCAGACTGTTTTTTTGCGATCAATGAATTTTTCGTATTCACACACACACTACACACGATCCGTGCACGCTAATGACTAAGCCATACGGAAATGTATTAGAAATACATACTAAAAATAAAATATGACATGACTTGGGCTTCACAAAAAAAAAGTAACGCTGCCATCTGTCGACATCAACTAGTGGTCAATAAAAATTGTAAAGTGAACCTTATCTTAAAAATGTAATGGGCGGGTGTGTTGTGTCGCTTTAAAATGTATTTCAAGTCTTCTTTTATTGGTGGCAAAGGTGTTGTATATAAATTGCATTGGCAAAGAAAGAATTCTATCATATCAGTTGTGTTTTCATGCTCTTAATTCTGATAAATTGGAAGAGGTTTATGGATATTTTGTTTTTTCTTTAGTTGAAGTAAATGATTTCCGACTATAGCTTAAAATTTTATTTTTATAGAAACAATTTCAGATCAAAAATGCTATTACTTTTAAATAAAATACCGAAGAATTACTTTCTTGCTGGACCCACATGTTTTACATGGTTTGTGGGTCCAAATAAAAGGTAACTTTTAAAACAAAAACATACTTTAAGAAACATGTAGCACACACTTCAGTTGCGACATGTTTTGTGTTATCATTATGAGCTCAAAAACTTGGAAAACACGTGTTTTAAATGAACTACCTAAAACAGTTGTTTTTCAGAATCTCAAACAATGGAATTTCTATTCTGCCTAGCTTAAAACTACAAACTGATGACACATAATAAAATTGAAATATATCCCACTCCTCATAGGGGAAAAGCGACGACGTTATATTTTTCCCTAGTCATCTAGGCTGATCTTTCCAATGCTTGAATAAAAAATTATCTTCCGTTAGCTCGAAGGAGAACAGCGTTTTAATCACTATTTGCTTATCGTTTTAACCAATTATATTTTTCGACGCATCTGTTTTATTTTCAACAATATATATAATATATATACGATATAATACAATGGTACGTGTATTTACTAATTTTATTTATAAACAAGATTATTCTCCACAGTGAATAAAAGGCTACGTGATTACCTGCCATTTTAATGCTACATTATGCTCATATCTGTACGTATGCTATCGGAACCATGGAAAAGACAAGATTATTCTCCACAGTGAATAAAAGGCTACGTGATTACCTGCCATTTTAATGCTACATTATGCCCATAGCTGTACGTATTTGTTTGACAATAGGATAAAATGTATGTTGTTTCTTTAAATCCTGGAATATAAGGTAAGATTAAAGTTGTTGTTTTTTTAACTTTCTCTTAAACAGATTTTGACGTAGTGTTTTTAACTGGCATTGTACAATTAATGGATTTAGTAAAGGTTCTATTAACAATACTTGTTTTAAATTATTCTTCAACTGCTATTTATTTAATTAATAACAATTCATTTGTTAAATATTTTTGTTTGGTACATATTTTCAAAGCCCTGTAAACATAAAGTACAGAAATGTTTTGTGATCTAGTTTGACATAATTCTTGTATGGCAGCATGACAACAGCAAAAGATTTTCGTTTGAAGTTAAGCACAAAGAGCTATCCGTGCTCTTCCCACCACTGGTATCGAAACCCGAATTCTAGTGTTGTAAGTCCGCAGACATACCGCCGTGCCACTGGGAGGGACAGAGGTTTTCAATAAACTGATATTTCTAAATTACCATATATATATCTTATTTTGTAAGCAACACATTTATAAACCATAAACTATTATTTTCTTCAGTTTCTTAGATAATTTGATTTTTTGACGGCTTTAACAAATATGTTTTAACTGTATACCGACAAAATTTTGTATTTTAATTAATTATCTGATTTAAACACGTTATAATTAAAGCAATAGCTAGGTATATCACATTCAGGCTTAACAATCGTTATTTCGTATTACTATATCGACTAAAAACTTTTGATTTTGATTAGAAAGCTTTATTGCTTAAACGCGATCAAACTCAAAACGGGATCAAAAACAATATGCTACATGCTATAGTATACATTATTAAATGGAAACACATTCATTACGTTTAAATGTAAACACATTCATTACGCTTAGAACTGTTTGAATTCAACAGCTGCAATTTCAAGCAATGTTTTTTTCTTATTCTGCCTTACTGAGTGTCTAACATTTTACTCTTTATTCCTTTGTACAGGTGAGTGCATGCTATATATAATGACACTGATATACATCATTTGTGTGACTAAGGACTTGTATCTCATACCATTATTTAAAGACTGCTTATAGAGTTACTGTTTCCTGTCACGAAAATATGAATGAAACTTTCTACTTCAAAGACAGTTTTGAGGTCATGACACTTACTAATATCTGATGGTTCTTTTCTTTTTAACGTTTTGACAGTTCTAACATATTTTATATTTATACCTGCCATTTTAATGCTACATTATGCCCATAGCTGTACGTATCCTATCGGAACCATGGAAAATAAATACTATTAAACTCTTCTCCCATTTTGTAAATCTCATTTTATCAATCAAATCCATTTTGGCCTCCATTTGTTCTGTGGTAGCTCTTGAAAGCTTATAACGCTAAAAAACATGTTTCAATACCCGTGATGGGCACAGCACAGATGCCCCATTGTGTAGCGTTGTGATTAACAACAAAATAAAAACTCATATTATCTTTGGTATTACCCAAAATGTGGTTGTTTGACAATAGGATAAAATGTATGCACTTTGACTAGCGGGACCTTCACCTCTGTTTAATACTACACATTTTTTTAAGATATTTTACTTATAACGATTCACGGATATTTGTAACAGTCATACCGTTAGGTTCAGTTAGATTGTTGGTTATTTTTTTATACCTGTTCCACTATAGCTGAATTGTATTTTATCTTTATTTCCTAAATAATCTTCATGTTATTGTAACCTTTATTTTAGGTTCCTCTTAATTTTACCAATATTTGATATATGGCATGACTTTTTCTAAAGGTCGTTCAGCAGTCTAGATAAATAACGGATAACGTAATACAAATGTATGAATATTTTATAAATCGTTCCTGATGGTGGCGTAGTAACGTCGAGACATGCAACGTAGTATTTAAATGGAGGCCGTTGACGACTTCAATAGACACATTTTAATTGTGTACAGAGAAACGTTGTATTTCAATTATATATTTCATTTTGATTTTTACACAAGTGCCGATAATTCATACTGATAACGTGTTTCTTTTGTCACTTTTTTATGTCAGTCAACAATTCAACTTCTTCTATAGTCATGACGAAAACTTTAGTCATTCATATATTTACTTCCATCCACCTATGGAAGCTGTGACAACTTATCAACTCGACTTCATCTATGGCAGCTGTGACAACTTATCAACTCGGCTTCATCTATGGCAGCTGTGATTACTTAACAACTCGACTTCCTCTATGGCAGCTGTGAGAACTTATCAACTCGGCTTCATCTA
>NW_013665700.1:845732-846816 GCF_000517525.1 Limulus polyphemus | reverse complement strand
AAATCGGTTTTATTTAGGGTTGTGTGACCAATATTTTTTATAAAGTAATTTCTTCCACCTGTTCTTTAATAAATATTGTTCTATTAATTAAATTTGAGTACGGTGATTGAATATTGAAATGAAAATAACTACTTTCAGTTCCACTCTTCAAATTTATGTTGCAAGGTTTATCTGTACAGTTATGTACTGTTTACTTTACAAAAAAAGTAGCCCAAGAGCTAACGATAGATGGTGTTGATTAGCTGCCTTCCCTTTAGTCTATCACTTTTAAATTAGGGACGGCTATGTGCTAAATTCAATGAACATTTACGTATTTAAATAAATACGCATGTACTCAGGACAAGTATGTTAGAAATACCTTAATGATCCACAATCCTATCAGGGAAGTCAATAAATAGAAACGACATGTCTAAATAACGTAACAATAACATGTATATCTACTTTCAGTTCCACTCTTCAAATTTATGTTGCAAAGGATTATCTCTACATTATTTGCTGATTATTTGAGAGCCTGGGATGGCCTGGTGGATAGGACGTACGAATCGCAATCTGTGGGTCACGAGTTCAAATCCCTTTATCGAGTAGGCTCGCCTTTCCAGGCGTGGGGGGTGTTATAATATGACGGGTAATCCCACTTTTTTTATAAAAAGAGTAGCCCAAGAGTTGGCGATGGTTGGTGTTGACTAGCAGCCTTCCCTCTAGTCTGTCACTTTTAAATTACGGAGTGGTAGTGCAGATAGCCCTCGAATAGCTTCGCGCGAAATTAAAAATAAAAAAAAACTGTTTATTTGCATTCCTTAAGATCTTCATTTGAAAAACAGCAAAAATTGCACTATGTGTTTTTATTAGAGGCGAGCTATTTCGATAAGAGAATAATAACTATTTCAAGAGAACGAGAGACACTGGCACAATCGTAGAATAAAAATAGTTCCTAAAAGGGAGACACTGGCACAATCGTAGAATAAAAATAGTTCCTAAAAGAGAGACACTGGCACAATCGTAGAATAAAAATAGTTCCTAAAAGGGAGACACTGGCACAATCGTAGAATAAAAAGAGTTCCTAAAAGAGAGACGCTGGCACAAT
>NW_013665700.1:843020-844748 GCF_000517525.1 Limulus polyphemus | reverse complement strand
TAAAATAGTCCTAAAAGAGAGACACTGGCACAATCGTAGAATAAAAGAGTTCCTAAAAGGGAGACACTGGCACAATCGTAGAATAAAATAGTCCTAAAAGAGAGACACTGGCACAATCGTAGAATAAAAATAGTTCCTAAAAGGGAGACACTGGCACAATCGTAGAATAAAAATAGTTCCTAAAAGAGAGACACTGGCACAATCGTAGAATAAAAAGAGTTCCTTAAAGTTTAATATCATGAATGACACCTCAACAAGCACGGTGTTAATTCAACATTTTGTAATTGATTTGCATCATTTTCTATTCAGCTCTTCTCTATATTTCATTAGTTTACGTAAAGTTAAGAAAATAATATTTCCTTTTCAAAATTCAGTACTAGTACATTACAAAAGTATGATTTGGTGGGGACCAGGACCTCCTCCCTGGCTCGTATGCACAACTGATGAGAGTGTATAAAACGTATTCTCTCTAACATGTTATATATAATAAAACATAAATGACTAGTCTTTTCTTCTTTATTCATCTTATTTTATTCGTTGCATGACTACTTATAAAACGAAGTGTTCTGTTTTTAGATTGATGGGCCCGTCATGGCCAGGTGGTTAGGGCGCTCGACTCGCAATCTGCGAGTCGCGTGTTGGAATCCCCGTCCCACCAAACATGCTCGCCCTTTCAGCCGTGGGGGCGTTATAATGTGACGGTCAATCCCACTATTCGTTGGTAAAATAGTAGCCCAAGAGTTGGCGGTGGGTGGTGATGACTAGCTGCCTTCCCTCTAGTCTTACACTGCTAAATTAGGGACGGCTAGCGCAGATAGCCATCGTGTAGCTTTGCGCGAAATCCAAAAACAAACAAACAATTAGATTCATGAAAGCAGTCTCTAGATGCGAGTCACATTCAAAACATGAACAAAATATTAGTATTAAAATTGTTAAATTCGGGTAGAAGAGAAGACAACAAGTGAATCTTATTGTGGGTGTGTAGCACGATGTAATTTTCCCAATTCAAGTGGTCAGTCATATCAAAAGTGGTCCTCAACCAATGGCCAGCGTTTTATAAAAAGAATAAGCTTCACCAAGTTTTAAGGCAACTCTCCACCATACATGGATATTATGTGATGATGTTTATTATTCTTCGTGAAATATATATAAATAGGAAATCAAAAACCCTGTTAGCAACAAGAAAATTATCTGAAATAACCTATGTTGGTTTTTTCTTTATTTTTCACAAACTGTTTCACATTTTTGTGGAATTATCAAATAAAGTTATATTTCAGTTAAGTGAGTAAAATTATATTCAGTTAATTCTCTAATGTTAGTTTCATTAACAGTATTGGTTAAAATGTAATATATGTATATATATATAATATACTTATTGTTATTATATTTCATTTATTTATGTTTGTATCAAGAATATCATTTTGCTCTGTTAGCTTAATGCACAATTTAACATAAATCTTCTAAGCTGGTTCAACTCGTGAAATATTATTGGGATTACGGCCGAAAATATCGATAACGTGAGGGTACTGATGAAACGATGCATTCTAATCTTTAAAAGATTTTGCTTTATGACGTTCATTACTCATAATTACATCCGGGTGCCCGGCATGGCCAGGTGGATAAGGCGCTCGAATCCGCATCCCACCAAACATGCTCGCCCTTTCATAATATGACGGGTAATCCCACTTTTTTATTAAAGAAGTATACCACGAGTGTCGATGTGGTGTG
>NW_013665700.1:823376-841948 GCF_000517525.1 Limulus polyphemus | reverse complement strand
CCTCGTGTAGCTTTGCGCGAAATTCCAAAAAACAAACAAACAATTACATCGGTATGTTAAATTAGCTACATTATTTACTTGGTTAAACCCTCTGGGAGCTCATCGGTGAGTTTGAGAGTTTATAACACCAAAAATCAGCTTTCGATACCCTCGGTGGACACAGTACAGATGACCCACTGTGTATATTTGCGCTTAACAGCAAACAAAGAAATAAGTGGTTAGTCTTTATTTCTGATCTATTTAGATAGAATGTTTTGATCAAATGTTATTAATAAGTACGTACGGTGAAATATATTGTCTTTCAGTTTGTGGTACTTAACTACGGATTAAATAAAATTTTTGAAATTAATCAAAAACATCACCGTTAGGGTTTCAGCTCACTGCGTGTGCACTGATAATAATTACTTCTGTAAGCACATTAGACAAAGGTTTAAATTCATGATTTTTTTATTCAATGACATAATTAATGAAAGGATGTCAAAAACATCATACAAATGGTACATCAAATTAAGCTGGGATATTGACGACCATATCAATTTAGTATGATTCGAGAGTTCTTACCATCATATGTGGGTCTTATTATCCACTAAACACGCACTAAATCATTTAAAAAAATAAACACAAAAATCCATGTGCGATTTTTAATCAAGTTCATGCTATGAGTAAAGACGTTAAAATAATAAAACATTTTAAAGTAGAAAAAGCAAGACGAGATGTAAGAAAAAATTACCTCTAAAATGTTATTATAGAAACTTTATTTTATCTTCAACGAATCAACAGCATAAGGACCATGATCCTTTTCAGTTATCAGTTAATACAAATAATATCATACTAGGATTATTCTAGATCAGCTAATATGCTAGAAAAACCATTCTCGTTGGACTTATTATATTGTTTAATACGCACGCACAAACACAAACACACACACATATATATATTACGAAGGTAGGGAAGATTCATTCTTGGAAATCACATTCTTAACCGCCTATAATGTTATATATTTTAAAGTTTATGAGCTTTTCACAGTTGGAATGGAAGTTTTCTGGAAAATATGGAGGTTTGTTCACATTGTGGGAGTGTTTGAATGTTTTTATCATTTTTTATGTGCTTTAATAGTCTTTGCATGGTGCGTTCGGAAAGTTAAGCTTATGGAAATGAAATTTTCAATCATCCGTCTCCATAGTAATAAACCTTTCAGCCATTCATCACATCCCCGCCCTTCGCGGAATGTATATCGCTTCTGACGTCATCCTTTGATTAAAACCACACTTAAAAAATCAAGTTGGACAGGGTATAAATGACAAGAAATATAACTTCAGCCTTCAATAATTCAGTACTTTCATATGTTTTCGGATCTGCTTTTAACTCGTTTGAAAACCACACGCTAATATTTTTCACAAGATGTACAAATATATGTATATATATATATAATAGAACTGCGTCTTATGTTATTCACATGTACAACTTTATTCTACCGTTGTTTTTTGGTCGAGTGATACTTATTGTTTACAGACTTATTCAAATCAACTGAAATGAGTACGACATGCATCTTTTCACATTTATGTATAAAAAGAAATTATTCAAATTTTTTTTCAAAATTCATAAGGAGCTTAAATTATAGTTGTTTTATATTTCTAACCATACAACTTGAAACAAGACAAAAAAAAACGTTTCAATGGACTTCCTCTTGCCCCTAACTCCTTGGGGTGGCTCCATGGTAAGTCTGAAACCTTATAACGCTAAAAATCGCGTTTAAGTACCCATTGTGCAGCTTTGTGCTCAACACCAAAAAAGCAAACAAACCTATTCATGGTTAGGGCCGACTTTATCAGTAAATTCCGGTTACCAAACACTTTTACTTGTCCAAAACGAAACGATTATAGATATGCTGGTTACTTTTCTTCACTTTCGAATGTAGCAGTTCATAAGATGTAGTTCCTTTTTGTAAACTTTGGAAACTATCGTATGAATGCAGTCGTTCTATAGATGTAGTCGTTAAAAAAAGAGGAAAAATTGTGAATTTTCTGAACTGTATAGTTCTTGAATAAACTTTCAATTTTCCCTTAGCGACAGCACAGCGTAAAAGCTTAGTATTGTTTAATACATGTATATTATAGTGGTTAATAATAATAATACTATATATCATAGATTGCTTCCTAACATAGAAAAGCTTTTAAGGAAAAAACGGATATTCATATTGCTATCATGTAGGAGATATGGTCCTGTATGATCAATTATCAGACACCGACTCCACAAAGCAATCGTCTTTTATTATTCATGCATGTTCTTCATGGTTGCCCATTCGACAACTGTAAAACCATTTTCTATTGGTTGAACGGCACGACACGCATGAGACAAATTAGCATTCATTACAAACTCACATTGTCCCTGGGCATCAATTTTCAATCGGGAATGTGTCTTGGAAACTATAATTTGAGGCTTAAAGTAGACAATAATGTAACTAGGCTTTGTGAAGAATACGTCTGCACGAAAGACTACAATATAAAATACTTAAATAATGTGTTTATGTAACAAAAAAAAGTAATTCAGCATTCTGTAAGTATGAATTATATTACGGTTTAAAAATATAAAATCTCAAATGTAACGGATGCTGTTAAAGATAACTTCAAAATACACAATTACAGTCTTTTGAACACTACAAAAAGCATTGTAATCCCTTTTACTTTAGCGAAATGTATTAGTATAATCACAAATTATATCAGAGCTTTAATACAACATATAAACCTATAGCTACATGAAAAATAATAAATGTATCTTATAAAGGGGAAAAAATATGAAGTCTCACTTCTATTCGTTCATCAAACTTCTTACAAAGAAACCAGTTATTTTTAAGATATCAATGTTTTTAAAAGGAAAACTAATTATTTAGGTCCTCACATTCTTCATTTTATTGAATCATGTTCTATGTTCATAGAATGTAAATTATATTCTTAATGCTTAATAGAGAATTCCGCCCCTAAGATGGAAACCCGATTAAAAAATATTTTGCGTGATTGTCATTCTTTTGGAGATTGTAGCTATTAAAATAATAAACCAATTTTTTTACCAAATTTAACGAAACTAAAATTAGATCGAACAAAGCTAGATTACTGCACATTATCCAAGTTATTTTACAGTTTGAAGATAACATTCTTTATAAGCCATATATTACTTTTTTCACGTAGATAATAAAACTTGGAGTTCAGTAATCTAATACAAAGTTAACAGCTGTCAAGAAAGAATGGATTTCAAGAAAAATGTATTAATGTAATAAGAAAAGTAACGTTGTAAAGTTAAATAGTGACGGAACAAAAGCATTTATTGTTCCTTTTTAAGTGAAACACGTGGACTTGTTATCTAAATAAAAGAGAAACAATCGTTAAAAACAAGTTTATACTACTTCTCTTTTGTAGCTATGCTAGCTATACTTTGTGGTGCATATTACCTACATTCGTGTGTATACATATATGCATTTATATTATATATTTATATATATATGTACCAAATAAATATAATAGTACCTTCTGTTGTCTGTTGTATGTCCATGTAACCAATTCGTCCCTTCCAGATGGATCTTCACCAAATTTGGTATGGAGGTTCATTGGGTCCGTGGGAAGATACATAAAAATTTTCAATTTTGCACCTTGCGTTTTGCGGTTTTTATGGGTGTTTTTGCATTTTTTACCACTACTTCCCCTCCTGTTGATAAATGTTCACCAAATTTGCCAAGAAGGTTTATTGGATCCATGCAGAGACACTTGCAAATTTGCGGTTTCACATTTTGTGTTTTGCAGTTTTATGGGTGTTTTGCGTTTTTTACAATTACATATATGGGAAGTTCAAGGGACGGGTACTCCGGCTAGTTTAACAATACAATCTATATAAATATAATAGCACTGTCTGTTGTCTGTTGTATGTCCATGTAACTACGTCGCAGGATTTTGATAAATCTTCACCAAAATTGGTATGGAGGTTCATTAGGTCCATGCGGGGGTACATGTAAATTTGAGGTTTCATATTTTGTGTTTTGCAGATTTTATGGGCGCTTTTGCGTTTTTTACAATTACATATAAGGGAAGTAGTTTTTCATGTACTCCAGCTAATTATGTAATAGGCATTACATAAATTAAAGTTCTTCTGATTAAAGCCAAGCAAGCCAAAATTGTCCAGTCTTCATAGTATTTCTTATATAAAGTGGTAGCGAAATCTCAGTACCCTCTCATGGGAATTGGATTTATGTTCTATCGCCCCCAGTGGCACAGTGGCATGTCTGCGGACCTATAACGCTAGAAACCGGCTTATTAGGCATGAATTGTTTGTTTGTTTGTTTTGAATTTCGCGCAAAGCTACGTAAGGGCTAGCTGCATTAGCCGTCCCTAATTTAGCAGTGTAAGACTAGAGGGAAGGCAGCTAGTCATCAACACCCACCGCCAACTGGGATTGACTGTCACATTATAATGCCCCCACGGCTGAATGAGCGAGCATGTTTGGTGTGACGGGGATTCGAACCCACAACCCGCGGATTGCTAGTCGAGCGCCCTAACCACCTGGCCATGCCGGACCTTATTAGGCTTGAAAGAATATATTATAACGCTAGAAACCGGGTTTCGATACCAGTTGTGGGCAGAGCACAGATAGCCTCATTGCTTAGCTTTGGGCTTAACTACAAACAAATAAAATTATGTTGTATGGAAAATATTAGTTATGATATTAATTACAAAACTTATAATATATTTATAGGAGTATAGCTATGCCATTTTAACTCGTAAAACCATTCTTGAGGTAAAAAAAAATTGTATTGAATGAATATCAGAGTTGTATATACAATTTACCATATCAGTAGGAACATAGAAATGAAACAAATCAAGTACGTTGGATTTACTATTTTCAGCAATGGAAATAGCTAAAATCTCGTAAAATGTTAAAAAAGTAACAAAGCAAGTACATAAACATGTGTACTGTGAAGCCTAAGAATTTTACTTAGTATACAAACCCCATCTACATACCTTTAACGAGGCTGACTATATCGATAACGTCATGTCGAACATTGAAGTGATTGTAGTCTGAATATTTCCTTTTACGCTACGTGTGTGTGGTGCTGGGGGGAGGGGGGAATCTTAACTAACCAATAACATACACTAGAAACAAATAATTCCACGTGTTTCTGGGTATTTTCTCAAAAATTCACTACTTCGTATGACAAAGTTTATATTTGAGAACGTACGCTAAATGTCCTTTAGAGGTGCTGGTTAAGTGACATGAATACATTTTTAGAAGACAACGCACTAATTTCTAGATCATAACAAAATTCAAAACAATAAAATTTGTTTGATTTGTTGTGAATTTCGCACAAAGCTACACGAGAGCTATCTGCGCTAGCCGTCCCTAATTTAGCAGTTTAAGACTAGAGGGAAGGCAGCTAGTAATCACCACCCACCAACAACAAATAGTGAGAATGACCGTCACATTATAACGCCCCACGGCTGAAAGGGCGAGCATGTTTGGCGTGGATTCGAACCCGCGACCACCAGATTGCGAGTCGAGCGCCCTAACCACCTGGCCATACTTCAATATTTATTCACAACAGCTATTTTTGGAGATGATTCTCCAACATAATTTTGACGTAAAAGCATTACTTTTTTATCCATTCTGTTCTTTCTTTTAAAACGGCAAGATTTTGAATAACCAAAATGTTCCATAAGCGATTTTACTCAGCAGTTATGGTACAAAATGTACAATATCATCCAAACTTCTTTGAAGAATACATCACACATTAGCTACCCAATATTAGTTATCTTTACCCTTTTTCAAATAATGTTATATATCATTGTCATTAACTTCTGATCAAAGCAAGCAACCTAATGACCCCAAAGATCAATATAGCTAACTTATAACGTTCTTACTATAAGCGATAGTTCGGCCGTAATGCTCGAAAACTTATGAGCGTATACCTACTTATTTATAATTTATATAAATATTAAATATTTACTAATGCCTAATTTATTATATAAAAAAACTTTTTACTGATATTTTAGCTATCATCAATTATAGATTTAGGTATTGCGAAGACACTTCTAGAATTCACATCTTTTGATAACGTGCTGCCATCTAGTGGTCACTACTTGTCGGTTTCTAAACAAATATGTAAGGCAATGATCATCAATATGTATAATATCACAGTATGTTCGGGAAGATCTATATATACTATCTGAAAACTCGTATAAGGTATATAAAACTGTATGAGTAAAGAAACACTTAATTTATCCAGCTCTTCTATAATATAAGGATTTTAAGCGAATATACTACATAAGTGATAATATAATCAGTCTTACTTAAAAGAGTAAATAGTTATCACCCCTCTCCTTTATCGTCAATTTGCGATTTCTTAATAACTAAATTCATAGGTTTTGCTCTATCAAAATTGTACCAAAAAGAGTATACATCAAATAATTATGCACACGGATTAAAGAATTAATAAAATATAGAAAAAAAAATATTTCCTGCTTACAGAAAATACTACCTGCCTCTTATACGGTTAACATTTAAAAAATAGAAATTTTAACTAATAACCACATAGTAGCTTCCAGTGTTTTTTCTATTGTTATTTTGCACGACATACCCCTAGAATTACTATGTTTACAGGAGCGGGCTTACTCTATTAGTTAGCTAGCCAAACTGAAGTATCGAAGGTCCAAAATACGAGTCGCGATATGTCAGTAGAATACATTCAAAAGTGTTCTATCGAATATTGTTAGAGGAGATAAATAAAGTGAAAATTATTAAATCTGTTTTTAAAAATCTTCCTAATACTAACAACAAATTGTATCGTCAAATATACACATGTAAATCGCAGAATGAAATAATTGGATGCGTTCTAACGTATACGTTAAAATAACAAAACAGTTATCATAGGACTTTCTGTTGTTATTGTTGCTGTTGTTGTTTTGTTTGAAGTTAAGCACAAAGGGCTAGCTGTGCTCTGCCCACCACAGATATTGACACCCGGTTTCTAGCGTCGTAAGCCCCCAGACATATCACTGTGCCACTAAGTGGGCAGAACTTTTGCGAAAACCAAAATTAGAAAATAGGCAACGCTTCTTCAGGTGACTTTCGGTTATAATTAGACCTAATGATTTATTATTTTAATATATAAATTGTGTAGCTTTTCAGTGGCTCAATGATAAGTCTAATGGTTTCTAACGCTAAAAATCGGTTTCCGATACCTTTGGTGAGAAGAGCGCAAATAGTTCATTGTTCTGCTTTGCGCTTAATAACAAACAAAAGATAATGAAGTAAATCATGTAAAAATATAAAGAAACAGATCTGAATAGTAAGGCTGTGGTGTTAGCAGTAAAGTTTTTATCAAGATAAGCAAAATCTAGGTGTCTTTATGCTGAACGAAACAGATGAATTTATGTAAATAAATCTGATTCAATCCACGAAGATAATTAATTTTGTTAATGTTGACATACCCCGAGTTTCGGCTATGATGCATTCAAGATTTAAAGTATGTCCTCACTTGTAGCAATGTATATTTTTTGCATAAATTTATAACATTTATTTCTTAATCAATAATTGCATTAACAGTATACAGTTTTTTAGAGTATTTTCCTAGATCTGTAGTTTTTATTCATTGCAGTTGGTTTAAAAGTGAGATTACTTTAAATTCGATAAAAATACGTTTCCTTCCTTTTTTTAAATCCTCATCAGTTTGTGTAAATAAATCTGTTTTATGGCATGTTTACATTAGACATTAACCCAACATTTCGGGACAAGTTATTCTGACAAGTTTATTTCCCATAAAACCGAAACATGCAGTAAATATCGATAACTTTCCACTATACTAAAACTTGTTCGAAACATGCAGTAAATATCGATAACTTTCCACTATACTAAAACGTGTTCGAAACATGCAGTAAATATCGATAACTTTCCACTATACTAAAACGTGTTCGAAACATGCAGTAAATATCGATAACTTTCCACTATACTAAAAGTTGTTCGAAACATGCAGTAAATATCGATAACTTTCCACTATACTAAAACGTGTTCGAAACATGCAGTAAATATCGATAACTTTCCACTGTACTAAAACGTGTTCGAAACATACAGTAAATATCGATAACTTTCCACTATACTAAAACTTGTTATATTGCATTCTTACCCTGAGGTGTAATATATGTTACACATATAGTCAACATCACCCACCGCCAACCCTTGGTTCACTGATTTTACCAAAGAAAAGTTGGAGTGACCGTCACATTCTAATGTGGTATAGTGGTGCGAATGGTTAAAACATGTGACCCTTTCAGGAGGCCATTGGCCCCCTTTCGGGGAAATAACAAAATGCTAGATACATACATATGGAATGAATTATTAATAGTATTGAAGACATTTTTTATACAAAAATCATGACATTGCTTTGCGCGGACATTAAACTACTTTCGGAAAATGGAAATATTTGTAGCTGATGTTTAGTGCCGTTATATACGTTACAGAACTACTAGGAAACAAATTATGTGATATTTCTACTTTTCTTATAACTATAACATTTCGCCCCAAAATCTCGGAGTTGTTATCGCTACATCTTTAACACCTTAAAAATACTTTTTAATTATTACTGCTAAGAGCATTGAAGCATATTATAATTTTTTAAACATTTTTGAGACATTATTTAAACAACGACATGCCAAGTCCCCCGCTGGGACAGCGGAAAGTCTACGGACTTATAACTCTAAATTCCGGGGTTTGATTCCCTGCGGTAGACAGTGAACACAGCAGATAGCCCAATGTTGCCTTGCTTCAAAACAAACACATAAACGGCATGTCAAAATTTACATGTAAAACCAGGAAACAACAGCTGCAATAAATGTTTATGAAATTAGCCACTTTCATTTTTGAAACTTTTTATTATTGTTAACTAACGGAAAAAACAATGTATCATTATGAAGCTACTGGTAGAATTATTCGACGGGAACAACATAGCTCTTTTTATTATTGCACGTGCCCGGCATGGCCAGGTGGATAAGGCGCTCGACTCGCAATCTGCGGGTCGCGGGTTCGAATCCCCGTCACACCAAACATGCTCGCCCTTCCAGCCGTGGGGACGTTATAATGTTCGATCAATCCCATTCTTCGTTGGTAAAAGAGTATCCCAAGAGTTGGCGGTGGGTGGTGATGACTAGATGCTTTCCATCTAGTCTTACACTGCTAAATTAGGGACGCTTAGCGCAGATAGCCCTTATGTAGCTTTGCGCGAAATCCATAACAAACAATTTCCAAATTTCTAAGATCAACAAAAAAATTCACTTTCTAAGGTTCCGATTATCGTATCAATTTCGTGAAATGATAATTAAAACACTTGTTTTATAGGTAAAGGAGACTAAAAAGTTCAGAATAAAATGTTTCACTTGGCACACTTAAGTTCATTCAGTACACCATTCTATCATGTGAAATCAATTTGATATTTTAACTCCTATGCCATCAATAAATAAAATATCTTAGTAATAAATGAAAATGTAATAACCAGGTTATTTGTATCACAAATTTAAGTAACAAGATTTTAATCTTACATACTCACTTGTTAATAAAAAATATTAGCATTGCTTGTAAAACAAAGAATTGATAAATCCCGAAACGCGTCAAAACTATTATTAAATTTACACTATTCTAATAACTAAGTGATAGAATATTTGTAATATACCTCACTAGATGACGCCATTTCCACACCATGAGGACAAATAATATTTTCTAACTGTATATACTAGTTTGTTGTTAAGTGCAAAGCTATACAACGAACTATCTATGTTCTGCCCACCGTGGGTATCGAAACCCGATGTTTAAGCGTTATAAGCAGTCAGATTTACCACCTGGGAGGAGGGAGGGGGAGGTGATTAGTGGTTATTATCTTCTTCGTGCAATACTACACAATATACTATATGTACTCTGTCCAGCGCGAAGAATTGAGACTCGGATTCTAACATTATTTCAATAACATTGTAGATTTGTAAAAAAAAATGTTAAGCTGTGTAACATCTTCATCTGTTAAAAGCTCAGTAGCCTGGTGTTCTTATCTATTTTTAATTATTTTATTTTAATAAACTAACAAACCAACTGTTAATTTTTACATTTTTCATCCAATCAATAGTAATTCAAAGGACTTATCTAAATAAACCATTCAACATTTCCATGTAAATTTATTGTAGCTTTCATCAATGTATGAATTTAAAATAAGCTCGAATAAAACAGAAATAACTCATTTAAATAACAAATAATTGAACTTTCGGTACAGCAAAATAGTTAAATTCTAGTACTTTTTCCCACTCATCTGTTCGGGAAAACGTGTGTGAATAGCATGTCTGCGATTTATTTCGGGTTACCTTTTTAATTTTTAATAATTGTTATTTTTCAACCTATAAGACACATTATGCGAAACATGGATCAAGCGGACAGGTCAGAGGATCTTTAAGGTTCAGTCATAGCCATTCCCAGATGACAAAAAAGATGTCCAATAATTTTGGAGCATCCGCCATCTAGCAGCTGTTCTTAACCGAATAGTGAGATTAATTGTTCTTGTTAAAACTCTACTCAGTTGAAAATGAAGAACGTATTCAGTGATATAAGTACTTTGGACTTTTAGATCGGCAGCCCGACACGCAAGACACTAGAGCCACACTCCGTCCATCTTATAAGACATCAAAGTTCATTCTTACGTGACTACACGAATAATCTTGGATGACGTCTTGTTTAAACGGATGTTTTAGTATTTTGTTTTAGTGTGTTAATTTGATACAACAATCTTTTTGAAGCTTACTACATAAAGACAAAAACTGAAGTTACAATTCGATTAAAATTCATACAGTCTGATTCTTTTTTTATTTTTATTTTTTGTGATTTTCTTCAGTAACGGTATTACACGGCAATTAATTTATTTATAAAACTAGCTGGAGTACCCGTCCCCTGAACGGAAGTTTTGTAAATTCATGATTAATGAAAGGTTATCTTACGACATGAAAAGTTTATTTCCTTATTTGTAATTATAAAAAAACGCCCATAAAAAACCGCAAAACCCAAAAGGTAAAACGGAAAAGTTTTTTGTATCTCCCCATGGATCCAACAAACCTTCATGCCATATTTCGTGAAGATCTATCAACAAGGGGCGAAGTAGTAGTAAAAAAACGCCCATAAAAACCCAAAACGCAAAATGCAAAACTGAAAATTTGTATGTACCCCCGCATGGACCTAATGAACCTCCATACCAATTTTGGTGAAGATCCATCCACCCCTGCGAAGTAGTTACATGGACATACAACAGACAACAAACAGTACTATTATGGTTATATAGATACACAATAACGTATCAAAGGATATGCTTAATAATGTAGCATGATAGCATAGTTTTGGAAGACTATCACTATGAATAAACTATTTTATTAAAGTCAGTCTTTTCTTATGTTAGTTATAAATTAAATATTGCGCTTTTTTAAACTTATTTAATTTACAACCGAAACTCATATTTGATATTGCTAAGGATCAACAGGAAAGTCAATTTATTTTATAGAGTATCAATATCCTAAGATTTTCTTTCCCGCTTCAAGTATACGAAAATATTATAGGAATATATTTCTTGAACGACTAAGGTATTGATGCTACTGGAATCCTTCACATTCTTAACTAATTATTGCTGAATAAAATGTGGGTTCCAGTCAATTCGTTCACGTTGAACAGTCTGAGAAACATTTTGCGAGATACACACCTGTTTATCTGTAATACGAGCTATCATTCAGTGTGCTATATTTGAACAATCTAAGTTACAGGTTTAAGGTATCTCCAATTGCTTCTACAAAACATCAAAACAATCTCGACACAATATTTGTGCTATGATTTAAACAAACACGAGAAAAAAAATTATTAACTCAGTCTGCATTTTGAGACTGTGTGGACATTTTGCAAACAATTACTTAATTTATTAATGTTTTAACCAACTATGAGAAAGGCATTCCGCCAAGTATTTTCTAGATCGCTTTACGTTTAGGTAATAATGCCTATGTTTTGTTAACCCTAGTGGACTATACAGCCTCCATTTATATTTATTATTTTAGTTTATCGCTCATTGTCCCTTTTTTCTTAGTGGTTACACAACAAAAACAAACAATAACAAAGTGCCTCGACATCTTAAGGATAAACAATAACAGAGTGTCTCGACATCCTAAGGATAAACAATGACAAAGTGCCTCGGCATCGTAAGGATAAACAATAACAAAGTGTCTTGACATCCTAAGGAAAACAATAACAAAGTGTCTCGACATCCTAAAGATAAACAATGACAAAGTGCCTCGATATCCTAAAGACAAACAATAAAACAATAAAAATAAATAATAATAAAGTGCCTCGACATCCTAAAGGAGAAACGTATTGTACATAACGAACGTGGTCTTAGTGTGTAATTAAATTATTTACTTAAACACAGAAAAAAATTGGCAGTAAGACACGTGTCGAGTTAAGACTTGGGTGCATGTATGAATTCATACCGTTTACACGTCAGTAGCCAATACATTCCTTTTTTGTCACTAACATCAATGAGCATGGATATTATACATTAAAAACTTGTTTTATTTATAATTTACCCATAGCTGCATTTATCAATATTTATGTCTATTCAAGCAAAAAGTGACATTTAACTGTAATTCGTATTATACCTAAACTCGCAGTTATTGGTTCTCTATGTTGATTGCGCTCATAGGAATGGACAAATTCTTAATGAATTATTAAACTGCACTGTGTGGATAATGTCATTAAGAAAACAAATATTTTCAAAGCAACAAAAGTATAGTTTCGGTTCAATTTAGGGATAAGTTATTTCTAAATACAGCACCGCTGTTGACACTTGTACGCTACTGTACTTCATTTGCAGTCTTCTGTGTTTTAAAATTCAGTGGCAAATATCATATAATCATACTATGAAAAAAAAAAGACACGGTATAATTAGTTTTCTTTAAAATGCTGAACCAACATATGTAAACAATCATTAGAATGCATTAGATATGCGCGAAGTTTAATATGCTGGAGAATTATAACATACAAAAATAAGATATAATGGATAGATATTTCTTATTTAGTTTTGGCTCCATGTCCAGTTTCATCTGCCTTATGCAACTTATCCTAGTTTCTGGTTTACCTGTGATTTTAAAACTTAATATTTATACGTAATTAGCTACCAGATAAAATCAAGCAAATACAAAAGTAACGGTGTCTGCTTAAAATTACAAAAAAAAAATAGAAGTCAAAAATACGATACATTACAAGAGATAGCAGTAGCCAGTGGTGACATCTTTAGTCGTATAGAAAATGTTCTGCCATCACTTATGTCGGTTACATTGCTGACTACATAAATAGCCATTTAGGTTTTCGAATGGTCGTAATGTTTTAAAAATAATAAGAGAGAAATGTGAATGTGGAGTCAATCATATAAAATGACAGTGTTTAATACTCTTCACACTAAACTTACTATCACTAAACCATTTTTTTTTGTCTTTCTGACAAGGGTAACAGAGCGTCTCCTTTTAGTAATATACAGTTTTGAGAAAAAGATTATTATCTTGAAGGACAAGCAAATTTTAAACGCATGAAAGTGCACTGAAACGAGAAACCTTAATTTCTGTTAAATTTCACAGGTCATTGTTTGAAAGGATTCGTTATTTGTTTGTTTATTTGAAGCTAAGAAAAAAGCTATACAATGGGCTATCTGTGCTCTGCCCACCACGGATATCGAAACCTGGTTTCTAGTGCTGTAACTCCACAGAAATACCGCTGTGCCACTGGGGACACTTAGTTATTTATCAAAATGTTTTCTTTCTTCTCGTTCTTTCTATTTACTTAAACTAAGATGATTTACATTAATACTTATCATGTCATCTATATTCAATGTAGAGTGATATATCTGGTTTTTAGCCCCCACCCCATGTTAAAATAATTATTTTCATTAAATGTTTCACTACTTCCCCTAAATTAATACCTATATCCTTATGAACATTCAGAACCGTGTATTTGTATTAGGGAAATCTCTCGCTATATTTCGAGTACATTTTCATTCACATCATACATTTGTTGGAAGTTCTCTTTCCTGTGACTTTGGAATCGTTTTTTGACATGTCCCCCCCTCTATTAAAATACACAGATATCCATTAAACAAACGAAACGACATACATGTTCGATTATACACATTATATTAACTATTGCACACAAAATACATTGTGGGATTTCAACTCGTTAATAAAAATGTAAGATTCGATCCTGTCAGAGGACGATAATTCACATCATTTTAAAGAGTGCACTGCCTATATGGGTTTTCTAACTGTGAGTTTAGCTTTAGCTATCGCATGTTAAAAGGAATGTTATTAGTTCACAGTCAAAATTAATTCAGAAAACCGTGAAGTATTTTGTAAGTATTCCACGAATTCTGCGCTCTCTCCAAATAGCGACTATAATACCCCAGCTTCAAGAGTGAAGTAAAATAATTACCTTGGGTCGGTAGCCAGACATCAAAGTTTAAAGTGATTGCACTAATAGTTCAAAAACTACTAAAATCAGAACAGCTTCTTAATTAAGGAACGCTAATATTCCACTCAACAGCAGACGTAAGTTTAATTTATCTAAACGCAACATAAAACAAAACAGGGTGTTGTAAAACTATACAACTTATTAATAAAAAAAAAATTGCTCATGGCCTTTTTTTTTAATCAAAACTTTTGATATTCTAAACAAACCAGCCCGACGAACTTTGATATTCAGCAAAGTTGTCGTCGAAATAACTCTGAAAACGATTTTATATGAAATACTGTCATGCATTATATATATGTATTCTTATTCACCTCGAACTAGTTGAGGATAAATTATTTCAAAGTGTCCTCAATAGCACGTGATGTTCCACTACACTTGCTATGTATAATAAGGAACACGTTTCAGCAGCTTCTGCCTAAAGAGTCATAGTAAATTGACTACGGGTTTCTGCACATTTTATTGAAATGAAACGTGGTTTCCACAATAAAGAAAGAAAGTTTATATAGCAATATAAACTAAATATTGTGAATAATAGCCTGTTTCTAATTTTAAATAAGTATTTGAAATTTATGTGAATAATTGTACATAACTGAGGGTTGAGTGTGTTATATTACAAAAGATTTTGGAGCCTCATCATGTCGTTACAGTCTATGCCGTCACGTCCAGTCATGCCCTATCTGACGATCGTGTATTTTGACAATAGCCCTGTGTTATTTCCAATGCAAAAGGCTCCGTCTTAAGGTTGTAATGTCCGAAGATCACCATTCTAATCCATGTACGAGGAGAACGAGAGCAGAGATCCTTCTTCATGTTGCATACTGTCACCCAGGCAACGTGGACGGACGGATTTCTTCATTGACGTTTGTGTTTTGTGTTCGTGGATTATCACCTGTTACAAAGACGCCACACTTTTCGTTCCATGGCTGGGGTGCAAATTGTTGCGTTTTGTTCTTTTATTTTCTGGATTCTTCTGGTACATGCATTTACACGTATTTCTTTGTTTTCAAATAGCATTAAGTACACAGTGGCTAACACCGTCTTGAAAACTCTAAATCCACGATTTTAACATATATTTACGATCTGAGCGTACCAATATTTTTGCTTCGGAAAATACTGTTACATCACTGTTACTTTCCGAAAGCAAACAGTTTCCGGTGGCATCACACTATCTACGCAACGCCATATAACGTTATAGTATAGTTCTGATATATGTCGTTCCATCGCGACTTTATATCGGGTCTGGCTGTCACGTGACGTGCTGATTTGCATATTCCAAATTGTTTTACTATAATTCAAACAAACCATTGTATTATTTTCTAAAATACTACAGACCCAGTAAACCAGCACCTGAATCTGAGAATTAAACGAAAAACTCTTAAAACACATAAATATTGACATTATTTAATACTTTACTGCACAAATTACTCATAGTTTATATTATATTTATTCTAAAATCAAGTGAGAAAAAAGAATTATCCCTTACTTACTAAGAACCACTAATTTCTGACTAAACCACAATGAAATACCCTAACTGCTTGGTAATCCTTTATATAAATGACCACTGTTTACTAGTAGATATAATTATTATATTCAAATATAAATGTTCACTAAACAAAAACCAAAATTATTTATCCAAGTTTTTAAGTCAGTAATAATAATGACAGTGCTATTATTTTGCAATACTTTGGCAATAATAAAAGCTGGACCTCGCCTAGTAAATAACGTACATGGATTGTCAATCCAAAGATCTATCGTTCTCGTCCCGTTGACGCAAAAATTCGCACCGTACTTTAGGGATGTGGGTGTGCTATAAGAGTGGCGTTTAAATACCACTCAAATTCTGTAAGACAAAAGTTGGCGGTGGGTGCTGCTGATTAGGAACGGCTATGCTCAAATAACTCTTCTGTAGCTTTCTCGAAAATTCTAAACAAATCAATAAATTCAAACTTTTCTTATACTTTACTTTAAAGATTCTGCTACTTATTAAAGATAAATGAATACCTATATCATTTATTCGTTCAACTGTTTATTGATAAAGAACAACCCTTAAAGGGAACATACCACAATCTGCTTGAAAACTATCGACTCATACTAGATTACAAAATTTGTAGCGAAACATTTGAGATCAAAGTGACACGATTCCTTTCATCGCCAAAATCACATAAAAGTCTGCATTTATTTCTGATTGGAAAGCTTTTAACTTGTTTACGTGTTTGAATGTGGTATGCAAATAGATTATTAAGTCTCAAGTAATACTCTATTAATAGATACATATAAAATCAAGATGTCTTTGAACTTCTGATTTAAGACGAACGTTGATTTGTTTTTCAAGTCATGTATTTTATACATTAATAGTTTCAAACAAACGTACATGTTACGGCCAATACGTCTTTAAAATACAGATTTAGTAGGTAGAATCCTTAATCCTTTTTGTTACTGAACAGCATCAATAACTATCAAAATGAAAATATTTGACACCATATTCCAACTTTTTAGGCCTTTTAGACCGTAATAAACATTCTTATTTTTGTAGCTTTCTGATGCTTCACAGTGCACGACTGAATCTGGTATTTTTGCAATAACGGAATGCCGGCTTGTTTATACGACGCAATTTTCAAACATGTGAACAAAGACATGTTTACTTCTTCAACTCAGTCACCCAGAAATAACGTCGTGACGCGCATGCGATGAACACGGAAAGTTTAAAGTAATTTTCTGGTACCATTCAAGTCATCTGTTACTGAAACTAGTTTAAACGTTCTAGATAAATCATACAAGATCCAATTACAACCTTTTCAATTTATTGTTACAGTTGAAAAATAAACAAACAAATATTAGAAGTACTTGAACTGACAGCGAAACATTACAAGGTACCATGTTACTTCGTTCCGTGTGTACGCATTACAACCACAAAAATTCAAGTACAAACCAATGCCTATGACATTAATGTGACACAATCCAAGGCTGTTGTAAGAGATAACATCTAGCACACACTTTTATTTGTGAATAATCTTCAGCATAAACTATTTACGTGATTGGCTAATTACCTTTATTAAATTACGTATATGTAGTGTATAGGTTTTAATAGTCATGCAACAGGCAACATACCTTTCTTTTGCTCTTTTAAGTTATACGTACTCGTTGCGCTCGTCACTCAGTAAAAAAAACATAAAACTGTTTTATTTAGCGCTCTTGAAAGAATGAAGTAAGTTATGGGTATGTTTTTGTTATGCTTCTTTCAGGGTTATAAATTTTTGATTACATTTCAAATAAATGTTGCTTTACTTTCAGTGTTTATTTTACACCAGTGCTTGAAACACAATATTATCAGACTGAACGTTTCTTCACAAACCTTTATTTTAGCTTGAACGCCGATATTGTACTTTTCCAAAGGCGAAAAAAAAAAGAGAAAAATCAAAACTTTTCTTACGAGTTTTGGAACTGCATGAAAGCTGAACTCATTCTAATTTTCTAACTTTATATATTTAAAGGTAATTACTAAAGGTATGAGATCCTTCACTGTAAAGAACATGCGCAGAAGTTTTCTTTTAATATTAAACAATGTCAGAATATTTCAGTCATATGCTTGCTTAAATTTGAATCCATAAACCAGTGTATTCGGAAACCTTTTTTTGATACAATGTGCTTTAAGTTCTCTTTTCGTCACCATCGAAGTGAGCTGACCTAACAGCAAACTATACTTTTATTGGCAACTCCACGATGATCAGAGTAACCGAGATAACCGTAACTTGGCTTCAGAGTAATAATACAAGCCTGCGATGGTTTTATTCTCTTGAAATTTTTATAAGCTCTACAGTAATTCCTGTACGCTGAATCCTAAAATGATATCCATTTTTCTCCATCGCGTACAGATTTTTACAAAACGTCATAACGTAATACATAAAAGAAAGACCTCAACACGTAGTTTTGAGAATAAGAGACGTAGGTTTTACACAAAAAATCAGGAAGAACGAGGATGCATATTCGTTTGACATCAATGTTCTTCCCTTTTC
>NW_013665700.1:813608-822398 GCF_000517525.1 Limulus polyphemus | reverse complement strand
CAGTTTTGTTTGTACTTTTTGTTAACAAACATAATAATAAAAAATGTTCATTGTGGTAAAGGAAATAATAATTTGTTCTAAGTAAGAGTTTCTTTTCTTCTAGATTTGTAAAAAAAGCCTTTGCGTGTTAGAAAAAAAATGAATGTTATTTTCGAAGTCTGCGTAGCGGAATTATGGAAAGTCCGTTATTAAAGCCAAAACAATTTTTATGAAGGTTAAATTCGCAGGCCCCAAACGGTGTTTGCTATGAAAAATTTCTTTAAGAGAACAGACCAAGCACACACCACACATCTTTCAGTATTTAAGCAAATACACTGTATATAAATGTATATATGAGGCTGCTTTTCCCAGAAACAATACACACACACCCAGCATTTTTTATGGTGTGTTATCTGAATGTTATTGAAATGAACAATGGTCTTTCCTTCCTTAGTTGGCATGGTTAACGTTTTCGTCATATTCAATATCATAAAAGTTTTAGATGTATTTTTAGATTCTATAATAAAAGAAAAGGTGTTGTTACTGTAGTACCATATAATGATATTATTTTGTCCCCCGGTGTGACAACAGTAAGTCTACTGAGTTACAACGCTAAAATCCGTGTTTCGATTCCCGCCAATGGATCCAGCGTATAGCCCAGTGTGGTGTTGCTCTAAAAAAACGAACAAACAAACAAGCATATTATTTCTCCTCTTCTACTATGAGCATTCATCCATACTGCTTGAACCCTGTCAACCAGAACCATAGAACTTAGGGATTATCTTAAAAATAGGATCCTTCTAATAATCTAATTGTGTGGATATTTGGAAGTGAATGTAAACAACACAATGGAACTGCCAAATCTGAAATCCCGAAAGCACTGTAAAACCCAGATAGTAATAAAAAATTACATCTGGATTAACGTGCGAGTGATGAGTTTACCCATAGATGATTTCAACTTTTTCTATCTATATTTTAAAATAAAATATCGATAATTGAAATAATCAAACAAATGATTTACAAATACCATATTAGATACTATGATTAATTTCATTTGTAGCTCCAGAAATATTCTTGAAAGAGTTTCAGTTCAAATCCTACTGTCTCTTAAGGCATTCCGCAATAGAAAAAAACCGACAGTAACTCAGATTAGATTGTATGCAGTAAAATATGGGAATGATGTGAACGAAGACAAGACTAGTTAAACAGATACATCTTTTTATTGTGGTGATCGCAAATATTTTAATCAAATTCAAAACAAACCTGAAGTTACGTTAGGACTAAAAGCTTTGATTGTTTTTTCGTTGTTGTTTTACACTCCGTTCTAATCTGTAAAGACCCAAATAATGTAACTGTGTGAGTAAGACACAAAAACTTCTAACTAAGTTAAACCAGATCAAAAAGAACAATGTTAACTAACAACATAAACTACAAAGAAATACAAAATTACAACAACAACAAAATAAATTTATAATCAAAATGCCTAGTAGGAAGATCCTTTAATAATTGGTTATCAAGTTGAATTGTAGCTTGAACACTAATGTGAAGATCTAAATTATGAACCAAAAAACACTTGTACAGAAGTTGGGAAATGGTTCCTAATTTTTAGTGCATTATAATATCTATA
Organism: Limulus polyphemus; assembly: GCF_000517525.1. Classification (NCBI taxonomy): domain Eukaryota; kingdom Metazoa; phylum Arthropoda; class Merostomata; order Xiphosura; family Limulidae; genus Limulus; species Limulus polyphemus. The sequence goes on along the minus strand of NW_013665700.1, from coordinate 820,792 downwards.
TTTATTTCCTTCTACAGTCCCTTACATTTGCGATCAAACAAATTAATTGATAACTTCGTCACGTCTAATTGTTGCTTTATATTTCATACCTTCGTAATCCTCAATGCTCACCAAATCCTCATTCATGTTATGTTAAACACAGGAGTTAAGTAAAAAAAAAAAGTATTGAAATCCAAGGCAACAGTAAGACGTTCTGGTGTGTTTTATTTGAAATCACTTGGTATGGATGACCATTATTAATATAACAATTAACTTCTATAGTCACATAAATAATAATTCTAACAATAAGATACACAGGTTTATTTAGATTAAAGGAATAAAGCTCGAAGAAACTGATTCATCTAGATTTAACGTTTTCGTTTTGAACAAATAATCGTTTGTTCATTTCTTTCTTGTATGCTTGTGAATCATTCAGACTGGAGTGCCAAATGATTTGACTATAGAGGTAAATTTACCTAACTTTAAGGCAGAATATTTAGTCTATTATTAAATATATATTTATAATGGTAATTTACTGGAAAATGAGCAACTGATGTGACTGTTAGTTATCACATTCACTTGTAAATGTGTTTGTTTTCATTTAAAAACATTAGGCAAACCGCTTTTTAGAATTTATTATATTATTATATTAAATTGTTTATTAGGAAAACGCTTCGACTACTGATCTGAGACGTTTTTACCGGGTGTCTTACAAACTTTTTATTGTTTCTATTTTTCGAGTTTATTTCTTAAAATAACTCATAATATACCATTTTTATCAAAGATTAAAGCATAAAAAAAGAAAAATGTACTTAAGACGCATTAAGAATCAAAATCAAATCTTAAATAAGAATAGAAATTATTTCTCCTTAGCTGAATATTAATTAGGTGGTTGTATCACCTATTATTTGTAAGCACTTCTCACGTGGTTGTGTCACTTGGTATTTTTAAGCACTTCTCGTGATAAGAACAAAGAAAGTATTGAACTTTGGCAAAACAGTTTAAGTTATTTTGAGTAGGTTCGTATGTAGTCATGTAAGCCAATATCAAACCCCCTTGCACGACTGACTATGTACGAATTTAGGAAAAGCATAACGATTTACTGATACAGAAACGTTGGCGAAAACAACGGTGCGTTTGAAGATGTCGCGAGTGTTCAAGTCTTAGAGGAACTAGTTCTGAAAACTTCTTCAGTAAAGCCATTTGTTCGACGTTGTATCGTGTCGTTGACTTCAGTTTTAGTTCTGTTATATGTCCTTACAATTAGTTTCAGTTTCTGTTTCTTGACAAACAATTTCGTAGGTTCGTGAAGTGAGAATAAAATCTATCCTGTAAATCGATGTGGTTACATCGTAATAATATGTAAAATAGACCATAATATTGAAAACAAAACAAACTGTGATATCCAATGGAAATGTATAATTATGTATTTAATAATTTCTCAGTGTTTGTTTTATACCATGTGTAAATAATAATTATTTTATGGTTACTTATCCTTCATGGCTGTAACTTTATCAATTAATAAAAATAAAAACTACAACGTGATATCTTGCGTATTAACTGGCTAATTGTTTAAATAGTTTAATGTTTACGATAAACTAAACTAAAAAAAATAACCGTTTTGCAAAATTCATATTTGATTTGTGTATCGTTTATGCTGAAAAATTAATGAATTAACATATATGGACTATAGAGATTGTTCTAAAATAATAGAAATAGAGAAAATGTTCAGCTAAACGTTCTTTCAAAACAGTATAATTAAACTAATTGTACTCTTAAAACCCCCATCAACTGTACTCTTGTTTGTATTTAATAACAATAGACTTGAACCAATTGTACACCTGCTGAACCAAGTATTCACTTGTTTAAATTCATTAAGGATAGAGCGAGCTGAACTAACAAAATTCTGCTTGTAAGTAATACTGTTATGGCTAAACAATACTTAGTTACATTATAACGAAACAATAGTATTAGGCCTATTATATTTTTAACACCACATTCTTTATCTTAGCCCCTTAGGGATTTTAAAGGACTTGTATTGTTTGTAATTAAGCACAACGCTACACAATGGGCTATCTGGGCTCTGCCCACCACGGGTATCGAAACCCGGATTCTAGCGTTGTAAGTCCGCAGACATACCGCTGTTTTAAAGGACTAGAAGAGTGTATAATAATAGTATTCCAACCACACGCTGTTTGCTATATACATTACCGACGATGAGTTTCGCTCACTCCAGAGCTCATCATGCGTGAAGTGTTAAAATATATAATAGGTTTAATATTAATATCTAGTGACAACAATAATTAATTATAATCACGCTTCGCGAGCTTGAAAAATAGCATTCACACCATAACCATTGTTGGTGTTTTATCAAATGACGTATATAAATAATGTTAGACCACAAATGTGTTTGTTGTTTTCCAGTCGTTCTGATGAGCTCTGGATTGAGCAAAACACATCGTCAGCAATATAACATTGGTAAAATATTTATAACATATATAAATAGAAAAATAATTATGTCACTTGAGTGTACAGCGTTTGGTACCTGATGATGACAAAACCTTGTCGAAACGTTGTACATTTGCTGTTATGTTAAACTTATATTAAAGTTTTTCTTCATTACCCTTTCAAGCCGTCTCCAGCCATTATTAGAGATTATATATATATATATATAACACGCATAAACACACACAAATATATATATATATATTGATACACACAAGTGATGGAGCTTTTTAAAATATATATTGTAGTTAGTTAAATATTCTATTATGGAATCAAACAAAAGATGCTGAGTGCGGTTACCCAATTTTAATAAGTATACTGATAATCGTGAACTTGGGCACTAACTCCTTCAATAAACACCATAATTGACTGATATCGCATTACATATGGTACTAACGCTCCCGGAAAGGCATTAACGGAAACTAGGAAAAGTAAACTGGAACAAAACTTGTTTTTTGACTAATTCCAAGGGAATGGTTGGAGACTGTCGGTGCCTTTAACGAGTCAGAGCAAGGTGACCAAGGAAGTGTAAGATCTCTCTCTTTCTCTTACTCACTCTCTTTACACAACAGAAATGTTCTTTGTTTGGTGCTTTGATGCATGTCATTCGGTTACTTTGAACCAGGAGATGCATGGCACAAACAAACTAATTCGTCTCTCGTTCTCTCTGTGGCTAAAAGATGGACGTAAAGAGGGTATTTAAGGCTAGAAGACTCCAAGGGTTAGTATCAAAGATTTCTGTGCAGTGTGAGTAGACACACTTACAAGATAGCGTCTCTCCTGTCCAAACACGTTATAAAAAACACCACAAAAGGAATCTAGAAAGACATTACATCGTTTAGATATTTGATTAGAATGCACTTATCAAGGGCCTTGAGGGTAAGTCTGCATATGTCACTTTGATTTAGTGGTAAACATTTATTGTGTATGTCATTAAACTAATTACAGTTTGATGTAACCACAAAGGTATGGTGAGATAATTGACATGATTATTCTTGATGTAAATTGAAATAACGATCGTATTAAATTATAAACCCCAACCTAGAAGTAAGTAAATATCTTAAGCTACTTAGCGTTGTTTTTTTAGATCTATAGCAACATTGAGGTTTTGTCGCAGAAACTGTTAATGATCCAGTTTATAAATAACTCAACAACTATTTAAGTACCATTGTAAAAGGATGTTACTATACGTACCTCTTAATTACTTTCATTTGTTGAAACCTGTGACGACATTTTGAGAAGATTATCATATTTAAAATGTATTTTGTTATGAAAGCCCCAATTTCTTACCAAATCTTTTTAAAATCATTTATTAAAAATACAATATTTTTTATAAGCTGTTACTCTTTCATTTGAATTGTGCAGGTCCATGTTGGCCTCTGTGTGCTGTTGGTTTCTTTGGCCATTGCCGAAGAAGTCAAAGAAAAGGAAAATGTTGCTGACATCAAGGCAGAAGAAGCACAACAAGTAGATCTGCAAGTTGCCGAGACTGGTTATGGTGGAGGATACGGAAAAAAACACAATTATGGTCATGGTTACGGCCATTATGGAGGCGATTATCATCATGGTGGAAAAGATTATAAAAATCACGATGATTATGGAGGTAAGCACAAATACGACAAGGGAGGGCATTATTATGATAAATATGGTAAAGACAAACACGGATATTATGGACATGGCGAAAAGCACGGAAAAAAGTACGGTAGCGACCAATATGGCGGCAATGGTAAAAAAGGAGGTCATTATGGAGACGACTATTATAAGGCCTACGGACATAAAAAACATGGTAACAAGAATGTGTACCACAAGGAAGAATACAAGGATGACAAATCATATTATGATGATTTCCATGACAAAGACTATGGAAAGAAGTATAAAGACTACCATGACTATTATGACCACCATGCTGGCAAACACTATAAGAAATATGACAACAAGAAATATCATGGTGGAAACAAATATGGTGACGACTACCACAAATACGGAAAGGGAGGATACGATGACTATTATGGCAAAGATTACAAGGATGGAAGTAAATACTACAAGGATGGGCATGGATATAAGAGTGGTGGAGGTGGCTACAAAAAAGGTGGCTACGGAGGCTATAATAATCATGGTGGTGGTGGATACGGAGGACATGGCGGTGGCCATGGAGGATATGGTGGCGGTGGCTATGGAGGGCATGGTGGCGGTGGTTATGGAGGATATGGTGGCGGTGGCCATGGAGGATATGGTGGTGGTGGTGGTTATGGAGGATATGGAAAAGGTGGTTATGGGGGGTAATAATGGTTATGGCTATGCTGGCAGCGAAAATCTCTTGACCTTCTCTGAAGCTTTTGGTGACTATAACAAAGGACTTTCATTCTAAGGTCTCGTTTATCCCTCTGCTTACTAAGCAATTGTACCAAAATAACTTAATTTCAGCTTATTTATGTAAACATATATATATATATATATATACAGAGTTTCCCTGGTAGAAAAACGAAAAATTGTAACACCATAAGACTTAAACCAAACCTTCGCGGTTTTGTTTTGTACAGTACGTGATAATAATATTCATAGTCACCTTACATAATTATTTATCTTCTAACCTATTTTAATATATTGCGATTAAAGTATGACATCATTAATGTTACGATTAATAAACCTCAGCTGAAAATATTACAGAAGATGGTTTCAAATGCAACAATAAAAGTACACATCATGTAATGCGAATCATGTGTTGTTTCGTGAAATGAAAGCGTTTGATATCTGCTCTCGCAACATCTTTGCTTCTTTTGCACTCGAAAACAAATTTAAATGGTTACTTTGTATCTGTCCAGTTCCTATCTATCCAGTGGCACAGCGGTATGTCTGCGGATTTACAACGCTAGAATCCGGGTTTCGATACCCGTAGTGGGCAGAGCACAGATAGCCCGTTGTGTAGCTTTGTGCTTAATTACAAACAAACTTATCTATTTTGCTAATATACTGTCTATGTCCGTCGTTCGTTAAATGATGTAACATAAGGTTATCGGTAATTTAGGTGTAAATATGAATATTACAACTTCTCATAAAGGATTATTAATGTATATTTGAGAAAACACTGGTTTTATCTAATTCTCATAGTGTGAAATTGCGAGAAACCTTAATTTAGGCACAAGAAGCTATTTTGTGTATGTTTTTAGATAATTAAACAAACCATAACTGAATATTCAGATAAATAAGTCTACAAATTTCAGAGCTCTCTCCGTTCTTATCAGCGGAATATAACTGTATCAATTAAAGCCTATGGCAGTTATTTGTTAGAGACACATTTTTTTGTGTATGTTTCTACAACAGACAGGATACATTACTCAAGTGAATGTATTTAAATATATATCAAATAAATATATTATTATATAATACCTGTGTTTTGAATTCTTTATACATGTATACACACACACACAGATATATAAGTATTCATTATCATATATTAATATTATCAGTGCTTACATTGGTAGCAATGAAAGCAAACAAGCCACAAAAATATAGAAATTTCCACCTTGCATTTTATATCCAATGCCCAGAGAATATTCTATTGGCTATTGATTCTAATTTATTAGCGAAAGTAAATAAAAATATATAATAGTATGTCAACCACATGTTCTTGATAAACTAGAAAGGTAAAAAAACGTACTAATTCAACTGCTAATCAACACGTTAAAAGTTAACTTAAAGGTAGTGAAAGAGTGATCAATTTTAACTTTCACACCGAAACCATCGTTCAGAATATATGTCATTTATGTGCATTCTTAATTAAAATCAATTTGCTGTAGTTTTACAACGTCAGTATTTGTGATCTCACAACTGAATCTGTTATAATTTTATTTTAAATAGGCATTTCGCCAGAGTGAAGTTTTTAGTTTCTGTCACATGAAGCGTTGTGCAATTAACGTGTTGATAGCAGAGAAAGTATAGTTGGATTATAATGTTTTTTAACGTGTTGATAGCAGTTCAATTAGTATGTGTTTTAACGTTTTGATAGCAGTTCAATTAGTATGTTGTAACATGTTGATAGCAGTTCAATTAGTAAGTTTTTTAACGTGTTGATAGCAGTTCAATTAGTATGTTTTAACATGTTGATAGCAGTTCAATTAGTATGTTTTTAACGTGTCGATAGCAGTTCAATTAGTATGTATGATTTTATTGAAATAGGTAGCACCACAAAACAATCAACTATTTATGGAACTCAAAACTAGCATGTCTACAAAATAATCACTGCAAGATATTTCACTATATTCAGTTTGACACAGAGTTAATTTCTTAAAACACATAATATTAAGTTAATATAGCATTCTTGAAATAAATTAAGCTATAAAAAAAATAATAACGTATAAACAATCGAAACTTCTTTTCAAATTTTCAATACAAATGTGTCTTAATTTACTAACTTTTGTGTATCAAGTTATCAACAAATCTTCTTAATTTTCAATTTCATTATTTAACAGTAGATTCACTGACAAAAATAAGAGCCGTAGTTTCCCTTAATGTAGTATTAACACAGATAGAGACGTTAGTTCTTGATTATACACTTAAACTTCGCAAGTTATTGATTAAATTAACCTCCTTTAAAAATATTCCTATGAAAATACGTGCAATAATTTGTTTGTTTGTTTTTGAATTTCGTGCAAAGTTACCCGAGGGCTATCTGCGCTAGCCGTCCCTAATTCAGCAGTGTA